>NC_069507.1:134547535-134692535 GCF_027579735.1 Bombina bombina | reverse complement strand
CATAGATCTCATATCTTTTAGCCCATACAACTTTTGTGCGCAATATTGTTTTCAAATCATTTTTATTAGACAGTGTTTTTTTCGTGAAACCGTTAACCACAGCTCTGAAGTCGAGGTAATAATTCTAGCGTAAATCACAACTGCGCTCATGTGATCGTGTGTACTTTCAACTTGTAATATGAGTGGTAAGCCCGAAGCGCACAAACCCTCTCAATATACCCTTTATCACTTGGGTGCACATGATTGCGCTCCACTTGTAATCTATCCCAAATAAATTGTTACTTTTTAAAGGACTAAGTTTGCCCTCTAATTGATAACAAATGTTGTGAAACACATTTTTATCCCTCATACGTGTCAGGGGAGCTGTTTTCTCACATATTTTCTCAGCATACAGTGCTTCCACTGCATCCGGGAATTCTGGGTAGGGACATGCAAATAAGGTTTACAGTAGTTTATTTTAAGCTTGTCAGCCTTGTGCTTAGATTACCTTATGTTTATGTATTGCTGTTCAAAATGTTTGAAACACAGCTTTAGAATGTCAGTCCAGGAAACCCCTACACAGATATTAGTCCTCATCAGCATGGGGTGGGTGCGCAGCCACTGGATTGAGATGCCAATAAGGGGACCGGTCACAGGATTTACTCAAATACAAAAGCTTTGGAAATATCTGGAAATTATGACAACAATAAACTATTTCTTCAATGAATATAATTGGCTGTGGATGCTTGATTTACCACACTGATTCTGTATGAGCAGCATGCTCAGATTTTGCTGCCAGTTTTGACATAACCATAAAACCAGTTCATACCTCAATTGAAAATCTTATTAGTTTGCACTTTATTTCCAAAGCCGTCAATTTAATTGCAGAGCAGGTGTGGATATGGAAAGGAGTTTAGGAAAATCTACATTTACCATTGCTGTTTAGCATCATTTAGTATCATTTGCGAATGATTATGAAACATCTAATGCTCTGCATGATAAGTCATTTGATTTCTCCTAATAGAGTTCTCTGTACAAACAGCAAAATATAAAAACAAGTGACCTAATTTAGCTGAAGCTCTGCATTTTTCACATATGAAATGATCTCCAAGAGGCACCCTTTATGAAATCTTTATCAAAATGTTCTTTCTGAAAAACAAGAACAGTTGCAGCAGTATAATGATTTTCATTTAAGGGTATTATATATGAAAAATACATAACCTAAAACTGCAACTAGGTTTTAAAACCTCAAGTCTCACATCAGCTATCGACATACTTTAGCGCTACTTTGTAAACTGCTAAATTTGAAATATATCTGCTCTGTCTATTAGCAAGAAGTTTGCTTATACCTAGGCCAATAGAGTTCAGGACTATGCAATTAGCATTGCCAAATCACACTATGATACAATGTAGCACATTATTTCAGTACTATTCTCGGTATCATATTATGGATGAGCACAAAATACACTATGGGTGCATATTTATTATTATTTATCTAAAGAATGCTTCTCCATAACTTGTCCTTCTGCTCTGAGACGGCGGACAGAAATGGACAGAAATCAACCCGATCAAATACGATTGGGTTGATGGACACCCCCTGCTAGCAGCCGATTGGCCACAAATCTGCAGGAGGCGGTATTGCACCAGCAGTTCACAAGAACTGCTGGTGCAATGATAAATGCTGAGAGCGTATGCGGTCAGCATTTATCTATGTGCAGCGGACATGATCCGCTATATCGTGTTGTGTCTTCTCGCACCATAATAAATATGCCACTATGTGCTCCCTTTATGAATCTGTGTGAACGCAGCTTTGTAGCCCCAGAGGTGCAGGCTTGAGCTAGTATTGAATCATTGCATACAACAGAATTGCATAATAAAAAAGTGCATTATAAAAAGACAATGCAGTACTTTGAATTTTAATTATTTTCTAACGAATTTCGAAATGTCCTTAAATTTGTGCTGACCCAACCCCAGTATCAGGTGACAACCATCAGCCAATCACAGACTCATATGTGTATGCAATGTGAACAGTAGGAGATGGTGCCTCAGAAAGTGTGCATATAAAAGACTATGTAAATTTGATAATGGAAGAAAATTGGAAAGTCTATTAAAACTGCATGTTCTATCTAAATTATAAAAGTTTAATTTAGACTTCAGAGCTAGTAGCGGTTCTAAAACTTAATATATGGGGGGTAATTAGGGGGTTAACAATGGTGGTGGAGATACAGCACACATAATATATGGAGCCTTTTTTAGCTCAACAGGGTTTATAGTGTACTGTTTATAGTGCCTATAAGTAACAGCTAGAGTTGTGCAGCAGCGAAAAATTCGGTTTGTACGAATCAACGGATGCATCCTTCTTTCTGCAATGCAGGGGCAAACAGGTTCCCAACAAAATATACAAATAGATTAATAAGAAGCTTTTTTTTTCTCTTGACAATGTTTCGGGCCTGCTATAATGACTAAGTACCTATAGCAGGCCCAAAAGTTGTAGCATTTTTCTTATGGACACTTTCAAAAAATCATTTTTAACTTTGGAGACTGGAATCTATTTGTATATTTTGTTGGTGAGAATTGGCAATCTGTGATTCCGTGCCCCAGTGTTGCAGCGGTGCTGTTTTTCATCCTTTTGAAAATTGCAAACAAGGTTCTAACCAGAATCTTGTTTTCCTGGGCATGAGTATCATGCTAACTGTTACAAGCAAAAAGGGGTGTATTGCGGCTGTTTGTGAACGTCACCTTTTTTGATCATATTACAAGTTGAAAGTAAACCCGATTACTTGAGCACAATTGAAGTTAACACACTTCAGGTTAGAGCAACCTTAGAACTCTGGCTAACTGTTTTGTGAAACAAAAATGTGTCACAAAACACATCAAAAATACATTACAAATTACAGTTACACTCATAATAAAACCATCTAATAAAAATTATTCCAAAAAAATATTGCACCAAAAAGTTATAAGGGGACAAAAATATGAGGGCCCGGATCAGGTCCGCCAGACCTCGCTGAATACGGCGAGCAATACGCTTGCCGTATTCAGCATTGCACCAGCAGCTCACAAGAGTTGCTGGTGCAACGCCGCCCCCTGCAGACTCACGGCAAATAGGCCGCCAGCAGGGGGTGTCAATCAACCCGACCAGCGATGTGTGTCCGCCTGCTCAGAGCAGACGGACAGGTTATGGAGCAGCGGTCTTTGTGACCGCTGCTTCATAATTGCTGTTTCTGGCGAGCCTGCAGGCTCGCCAGAAATACGGAGCTTGATACATATGCCCCGAGGTCTCAGGTGTAAGCAAAAAAAAGGCAGTCAAAGGGCACTAAAATAGACATACACACGTACACATGTCTAAATACGTATATGCATGTATATATGTATATATATATATATATATATATATATATATATATGTACATATGTATTTATATGTGTATATATGTATTTGCAAAAATATATACACATAAACACATAAATACATATGTACACACACTTATAATATATGTGAAATATTGATAAAAATAAGTGCAACAAGACACTGGAGGGGGCTAGTGAATCCTAAAATAACCAAATAAAATATAATACAAATAATACTACAATATATGATACACAACGATATAAAAAGATGGAAAATGGCACCTCATTAAATGTGTAATAATCCAGTATGAGAGTCCACTAAATAAGGTTTAAACAGACAGTCTGTTGATTCAATATTGAGTCCAATGTGATATCAGCCGACCGTTACAGCCTCCAAATAGCTGCAGAAATGAATCCTCTCTTTAGATGATAGTAGGCGTATCTGTGTAGATTAAAAATAGAGAAAGACGACCATTGTGTGCATCCACAGCTCAAAGTAGCCCACACATACAGCAACCCTCTATTTCCAGGGTACTCACCCTCGGGCCAAACACACCAATGTGCTTGTGGACACGGACTGTCTATCAGAGCAAACCAGCTTGCTCTCTCCGGCAACACTCTCCTCACAGACGCCGGACAAACAGCAGACTCCCTGGAATGCCAGACAACAGCTGACTCACTGGAACTCCACAGCGGTTCCGTAATGAGCACCTTACTTGTTATGAATAGCGGACAATGATTTTAAAAGAAAAATCCTTTAATCATTGATAAAGTATACAATCCTTAATACACAAGTAGGTGAATAATGTACAACAGTAAAATTTGCTACGCGTTTCTCAGCTCAATCGGCCGTTTCCTCAGGCATAATGCAGTACACTTTTGAACCGGCTATATAATGCCGCTCATTACCGAACCTATAATTGCATGGGGGGGTGTGTGTAGTCAGACCAATAGAAGCCTGTCTTTTCCAATCTTACAAACAGCTGTCATCCTACCTAAAATTAACCCTACACAGTTGGATTGAATGGATACAAGTAAAATCCCTATGTCTGTGACCCACATTAGTACATATTAAAGATATAAAAATCAAACTGTCACTGCGGTCACTTACTGACCCTGTCTGTCTCACCGGATATTTGCTGGAATTGATACAATTGGTGATCACTTTTACAAAAATATCCGGACCAGCCAGATTTTATTTATCCTTTGTTGGTAGCTCTGGGGCTCTATAGTAATGTTGTTAAAACAATTGACAAGCAATGGTTAGTGCGGTCCGTGAACAGCCGACAATTAATACCTCGGCATTGCTCTCTATTAGTCTCCAAGTTGCAACAGGGAACATCATGATTAACGCTTGCCTTTCATGTATAAGTAGAATAGGTGATAGAATTAACTATTAATAATAAAATACTTCACATGTTAGCCGCATTGTATAATAAGTGAAAAACTAATGTACCCAAATGAAAAATTAGAATTTTGTAATCTCCTTAAATATATCTTAAAAATATACAAGATGGACCTAAAAAACAGTGCTTTCTGATTGCTATAAAATACGGGTATTTCTACAAACACTATTATGGTAAAGTCCCTACGAAAAATGGTTAAAACTGCACCCTTTAACCGCAAATTGCGATATCTGTTCACGGACCGCATTAACCATTGCTTGTCAATTGTTTTAACCACATTACTATAGAGCCACAGAGCTACCAACAAAGGCTAAATAAAATCTGGCTGGTCAGGATATTTTTGTAAAAGTGATCACCAATTGTATCAATTCCAGCAAATATCCGGTGAGACAGACAGGGTCAGTAAGTGACCGCAGTGACAGTTTGATTTTTATATCTTTAATATGTACTAATGTGGGTCACAGACATAGGGATTTTACTTGTATCCATTCAATCCAACTGTGTAGGGTTAATTTTAGGTAGGATGACAGCTGTTTGTAAGATTGGAAAAGACAGGCTTCTATTGGTCTGACTACACACACCCCCCATGCAATTATAGGTTCGGTAATGAGCGGCATTATATAGCCGGTTCAAAAGTGTACTGCATTATGCCTGAGGAAACGGCCGATTGAGCTGAGAAACGCGTAGCAAATTTTACTGTTTTACATTATTCACTTACTTGTGTATTAAGGAAACTGAGGCGACAATTCACACAGGCTCACCAAAATTGGACAATAGAAAACTGAAAAAACGTTACCTGGTCTGACGAGTCTCGATTTCAGCTGAGATATTCAGATGGTAAGGTCAGAATTTTTCATAAACAACATGAAAGCATGGATCCATCTTGCCTTGTATCAATGGTTCAGGCTGGTGGTGGTGGTGTAATGGTGTGGGGGATATTTTCTTGGCACACTTTGGGCCCCTTAGTACTAATTGAGCATTGTTTAAATGCCACAGCCTACTTGAGTATTGTTGCTAACCATGTACATCCTTTTATGACTACAGTGTTCCCATCATCTGATGGCTACTTCCAACAGGATAATGCACCATGTCACAAAGCTCAAGTTATCAACTGGTTTCTTGAACATGACAATGAGTTCACTGTACTCCAATGGCCTCCACAGTCCATGTTTTCCATGTTTCATTGCTGAAACCTTATCGTTCTACTCGAGCTGTCACTTCGAACACGACTGTACCTCCTATTCTTACTGACTTAACACCCGAATACGAAGTTCATTCGATCAAGGATTCCAGATGTAGGAGAGGGGTCTTGGAGTATCTTGTCCATTGGAAGGACTATCCCGAAGAGGAAGATTCCTGGGAACCTGATAGCAATTTGTCTGCTCCCCACTTGTTGTCTTGGTTCCATCAGAGAAACCCTGATAGACCCAGACCTTGATCCCCGGAGGTGATCTTTTTCGGGGGGAGTTCTGTCATATCCGTATCTCTAAGTTTCCCATACTGTTTTTTCCTTCTCAAATCCTGGTGCTGTACCTTTAAGGGGCGTTATTTTCTCCCAAAAGCTACTGCTACTTAAGGCCAGACTAGCCTCTATCTCATTGCTTGGTAATCGTTTAGCTTCATTCACTCTGAAACTAAGTTCTGCAAGCCTATGTCTTTATTATAACCTCCTTGTCAGGATTCTGAGTTACTGGGACTTTCGCTACAAGTTTTACCTTCATTTGGTTTAACTGCTTCTGGATCTACGATATCGCTAAGCGGTGATGTCACGCGCCGGAGTAGGACGGAGTAGGACCCGATCAGTAAGCCTGTTTGTTCGATCATATGTCACAACTGAAGAGAGGTCTTCTTTGCCGTGTTCCATAATAGTGATTGCACCTCACTTCCTCGGACCGCCCACAGTAAGAAAGTCTAGCTTTGATCTCTTATCCTAAATCTGCATATGCCAATGTTTTACTAAGTTATACCGGTACTAATATATTTGCCTTACTACTTCATATTTTCTGGTGATATGTATGTATTCTCTGCTTTTTATGTTGCAACCTATGGCCTAGATTTGGAGTTCGGCGGTAAAAGGGCTGTTAACGCTCCGCGGGCTTTTTTCTGGCCGCACCATAAATTTAACTCTGGTATCGAGAGTTAAAACAAATGCTGCGTTAGGCTCCAAAAAAGGAGCGTAGAGCATTTTTACCGCAAATGCAACTCTCGATACCAGAGTTGCTTACGGACGCGGCCGGGCCTCAAAAACGTGCTCGTGCACGATTCTCCCATAGGAAACAATGGGACTGTTTGAGCTGAAAAAAAACCTAACACCTGCAAAAAAGCAGCGTTCAGCTCCTAACGCAGCCCCATTGTTTCCTATGGGGAAACACTTCCTACGTCTGCACCTAACACCCTAACATGTACCCCGAGTCTAAACACCCCTAACCTTACACTTATTAACCCCTAATCTGCCGCCCCCGCTATTGCTGACCCCTGCATTACACTTTTAACCCCTAATCTGCCGCTCCGTAAAACGCCGCCACCTACGTTATCCCTATGTACCCCTAATCTGCTGCCCTAACATCGCCGACCCCTATGTTATATTTATTAACCCCTAATCTGCCCCCCACAACGTCGCCGACACCTACCTACACTTATTAACCCCTAATCTGCCGAGCGGACCTGAGCGCTACTATAATAAAGTTATTAACCCCTAATCCGCCTCACTAACCCTATCATAAATAGTATTAACCCCTAATCTGCCCTCCCTAACATCGCCGACACCTACCTTCAATTATTAACCCCTAATCTGCCGACCGGAGCTCACCGCTATTCTAATAAATGTATTAACCCCTAAAGCTAAGTCTAACCCTAACACTAACACCCCCCTAAGTTAAATATAATTTTTATCTAACGAAATAAATTAACTCTTATTAAATAAATGATTCCTATTTAAAGCTAAATACTTACCTGTAAAATAAATCCTAATATAGCTACAATATAAATTATAATTATATTATAGCTATTTTAGGATTAATATTTATTTTACAGGCAACTTTGTAATTATTTTAACCAGGTACAATAGCTATTAAATAGTTAAGAACTATTTAATAGTTACCTAGTTAAAATAATAACAAATTTACCTGTAAAATAAATCCTAACCTAAGTTATAATTAAACCTAACACTACCCTATCAATAAAATAATTAAATAAACTACCTACAATTACCTACAATTAACCTAACACTACACTATCAATAAATTAATTAAACACAATTCCTACAAATAAATACAATTAAATAAACTAGCTAAAGTACAAAAAATAAAAAAGAACTAAGTTACAGAAAATAAAAAAATATTTACAAACATAAGAAAAATATTACAACAATTTTAAACTAATTACACCTACTCTAAGCCCCCTAATAAAATAACAAAGCCCCCCAAAATAAAAAATTCCCTACCCTATTCTAAATTAAAAAAGTTACAAGCTCTTTTACCTTACCAGCCCTGAACAGGGCCCTTTGCGGGGCATGCCCCAAGAATTTCAGCTCTTTTGCCTGTAAAAAAAAACATACAATACCCCCCCCCAACATTACAACCCACCACCCACATACCCCTAATCTAACCCAAACCCCCCTTAAATAAACCTAACACTAATCCCCTGAAGATCTTCCTACCTTGTCTTCACCATCCAGGTATCACCGATCCGTCCTGGCTCCAAGATCTTCATCCAACCCAAGCGGGGGTTGGCGATCCATAATCCGGTGCTCCAAAGTCTTCCTCCTATCCGGCAAGAAGAGGACATCCGGACCGGCAAACATCTTCTCCAAGCGGCATCTTCGATCTTCTTCCATCCGGTGCGGAGCGGGTCCATCTTGAAGCAGGCGACGCGGATCCATCCTCTTCTTCCGATGTCTCCCGACTAATGACGGTTCCTTTAAGGGACGTCATCCAAGATGGCGTCCCTCGAATTCCGATTGGCTGATAGGATTCTATCAGCCAATCGGAATTAAGGTAGGAATTTTCTGATTGGCTGATGGAATCAGCCAATCAGAATCAAGTTCAATCCGATTGGCTGATCCAATCAGCCAATCAGATTGAGCTCGCATTCTATTGGCTGATCGGAACAGCCAATAGAATGCGAGCTCAATCTGATTGGCTGATTGGATCAGCCAATCGGATTGAACTTGATTCTGATTGGCTGATTCCATCAGCCAATCAGAAAATTCCTACCTTAATTCCGATTGGCTGATAGAATCCTATCAGCCAATCGGAATTCGAGGGACGCCATCTTGGATGACGTCCCTTAAAGGAACCGTCATTAGTCGGGAGACATCGGAAGAAGAGGATGGATCCGCGTCGCCTGCTTCAAGATGGACCCGCTCCGCACCGGATGGAAGAAGATCGAAGATGCCGCTTGGAGAAGATGTTTGCCGGTCCGGATGTCCTCTTCTTGCCGGATAGGAGGAAGACTTTGGAGCACCGGATTATGGATCGCCAACCCCCGCTTGGGTTGGATGAAGATCTTGGAGCCAGGACGGATCGGTGATACCTGGATGGTGAAGACAAGGTAGGAAGATCTTCAGGGGATTAGTGTTAGGTTTATTTAAGGGGGGTTTGGGTTAGATTAGGGGTATGTGGGTGGTGGGTTGTAATGTTGGGGGGGGGGTATTGTATGTTTTTTTTTACAGGCAAAAGAGCTGAAATTCTTGGGGCATGCCCCGCAAAGGGCCCTGTTCAGGGCTGGTAAGGTAAAAGAGCTTGTAACTTTTTTAATTTAGAATAGGGTAGGGAATTTTTTATTTTGGGGGGCTTTGTTATTTTATTAGGGGGCTTAGAGTAGGTGTAATTAGTTTAAAATTGTTGTAATATTTTTCTTATGTTTGTAAATATTTTTTTATTTTCTGTAACTTAGTTCTTTTTTATTTTTTGTACTTTAGCTAGTTTATTTAATTGTATTTATTTGTAGGAATTGTGTTTAATTAATTTATTGATAGTGTAGTGTTAGGTTAATTGTAGGTAATTGTAGGTAGTTTATTTAATTATTTTATTGATAGGGTAGTGTTAGGTTT
The DNA here is from genome assembly GCF_027579735.1 of Bombina bombina. Lineage (NCBI taxonomy): Eukaryota > Metazoa > Chordata > Amphibia > Anura > Bombinatoridae > Bombina > Bombina bombina. The sequence goes on along the minus strand of NC_069507.1, from coordinate 134,682,746 downwards.
AATTATAACTTAGGTTAGGATTTATTTTACAGGTAAATTTGTTATTATTTTAACTAGGTAACTATTAAATAGTTCTTAACTATTTAATAGCTATTGTACCTGGTTAAAATAATTACAAAGTTGCCTGTAAAATAAATATTAATCCTAAAATAGCTATAATATAATTATAATTTATATTGTAGCTATATTAGGATTTATTTTACAGGTAAGTATTTAGCTTTAAATAGGAATCATTTATTTAATAAGAGTTAATTTATTTCGTTAGATAAAAATTATATTTAACTTAGGGGGGTGTTAGTGTTAGGGTTAGACTTAGCTTTAGGGGTTAATACATTTATTAGAATAGCGGTGAGCTCCGGTCGGCAGATTAGGGGTTAATAATTGAAGGTAGGTGTCGGCGATGTTAGGGAGGGCAGATTAGGGGTTAATACTATTTATGATAGGGTTAGTGAGGCGGATTAGGGGTTAATAACTTTATTATAGTAGCGCTCAGGTCCGCTCGGCAGATTAGGGGTTAATAAGTGTAGGCAGGTGTCGGCGACGTTGAGGGGGGCAGATTAGGGGTTAATAAATATAATATAGGGGTCGGCGATGTTAGGGGCAGCAGATTAGGGGTACATAGGGATAACGTAGGTGGCGGCGATTTGCGGTCGGAAGATTAGGGGTTAATTATTGTAAGTAGCTGGCGGCGACGTTGTGGGGGGCAGGTTAGGGGTTAATAAATATAATACAGGGGTCGGCGGGGTTAGGGGCAGCAGATTAGGGGTACATAAATATAACGTAGGTGGCGGTCGGCAGATTAGGGGTTAAAAATTTTAATCGAGTGGCGGCGGTGTGGGGGGACCTCGGTTTAGGGGTACATAGGTAGTTTATGGGTGTTAGTGTACTTTAGGGTACAGTGGTTAAGAGCTTTATAAACCGGCGTTAGCCAGAAAGCTCTTAACTCCTGCTATTTTCAGGCGGCTGGAATCTTGTCGTTAGAGCTCTAACGCTCACTTCAGAAACGACTCTAAATACCAGCGTTAGAAAGATCCCATTGAAAAGATAGGCTACGCAAATGGCGTAGGGGGATCTGCGGTATGGAAAAGTCGCGGCTGTAAAGTGAGCGTTAGACCCTTTAATCACTGACTCCAAATACCAGCGGGCGGCCAAAACCAGCGTTAGGAGCCTCTAACGCTGGTTTTGACGGCTACCGCCGAACTCCAAATCTAGGCCTATAAAAGCAATAGAGGAATTAACTATCATAAGACACCAATAACATATTGTAAGTTTTGTGCTTCTTACTTGTGCTTTATAGCACATTCTGTTGCCACTCTCCACTGCAGAAGCACAATACTTCCTACACCCATACAATTGAGAATTTAAATTGCTGTTAACAAATACATATGCCACAGCTGGATTCTGCACCTTAATTTAGCATTTCTCCTTCTCTCACCAGGAACTTGCTATATTATTTAGTGACACTGTTACAATATTACCAAGCCAAAACAATTATGAATCCAGTGGATATTGTAGCTCATGTTCAAACACTCACAGATAGAGTGGAAAACCTCACTCAGGCTATGAGTGTTTTGCAGCAAGAAAACACAAAAAAGACAAATCCAAAGTTTCATGGGATTTGCCAATTTTTACAGAAAATGTATAAAAGGGTTTGCACATCTCACTAAACCACTCACAGACTTGACTAAGCAAAACACAAAATTCACATGGTCAACTCAGTGTCAATCAGTTTTTGAACAGCTAAAACTCAGTTTCACCACAGCTCCTATTCTCGTTTTTCCAAACCCAACATAACAATATGTTTTGGAGGTTGATGCCTCCGATTATGCCATCGGCGCAATTCTGTCACAACGTCTCAATTTAAATCAGCCTTTACACCCGGTTGCATACTATTCTCGAGTTATGACCCAATCCAAGATAAATTATGCAATTGGGGAAAAGGAATTACTTGCTATAAAATCCTCACTCGAACATTGGAGACACTTGCTCGAGGGAACTGAGATACCAATTCTAATATACACTGACCACAGAAACCTACAATACTTAAGAACAAACAGAACACTTATTTCCAGACAGGTTAGATGGAACCTATATTTTAGTAGGTTTAATTATTTAATCACTTACAGACCAGCACACAAAAACACAAAAGCTGATGCTCTATCACGCATGTACGAAACACCTGACACCTCCACTGAAGCAAGCACTGTGATTCCATTAAATCACATTATAGGCCTTACAGAGCAGGCTACATCCTTGTTTAAGATGCATCAAGCCTCTGATAACCAAAAACCTAGTTCACAATTACATAGTGGCTCTGATGGACTTCTCTATCACCAACACCTACTATATGTTCCAAAAAGTTTGAGGAACACCATTTATCACACCAACTATGATAACCCATTAGCAGGTCACCCTGGTTGTCAAAAAACAATAGACCTCATCACTAGGTTTTATTGGTGGCCTCATATGATAAAGGATATTAAACAATATGTACTTTCATGTAATAATTGTACAGTATCAAAACATTTAACCACTCGTCCGCAAAACCATGGACAGACATTGCCCTTGACTACATAGTGAAATTACCAAAATCCTCTAACAACAATACCATCATTGTAGTAGTTGACCTATTTAGCAAGATGGCACACTTCATCCCTTCACATAAACTACCTACAGCAGCAGAAACAGTGCAATTTATCATACAACATGTTATAAAACTTCACGGTCTGCCTCAAACCATTACCTCAGACAGAGGATCACAATTCACCAGCAAATTCTGGACCGAACTATGCAAAACATTGAATATTAAACAAAGAATTAGTACCTCCTTTCATCCTCAGACAAATGGCCAGACAGAGAGGACAAACCAATGGTTGGAACAATATCTGTGATGTTTCACCAATGCAGAACAGGATAACTGGTCCTCTCTGCTGCCATACGCTGAGTTTGCATACAACAACTCTACACACTCAACAACAAAATTATCCCCTATTTATGTGAACTACGGCTTTCATCCCACATTTCATTATGATTCCTTGGAAATTAGTAACTGTCCCATTGTTGACGATCTTGTCAACACTATTTCACAGACATTTTCGCAGGTACAGAACAACATCATTGAAGCCAAACAATATCAAAAAACATATTATGACAAAAAAATATCAATAACTCCTCCCTACGTTATTGGAGACAAGGTCTAGTAATCTTAAGCTACATATGCCCTCTAAGAAATTATCCTCATTGTATATTGGTCCCTATACTATCAAATCTATAGTAAACCAGAATGCCGTTACTTTGTTTCTACCCCCAGAATTGTCTATACATCCTACTTTCCATGTTTCATTGCTGAAACCTTAGCATTCTACTCGAGCGGTGACTTCGAACACAACTGTACCTCCTATTGTTACTGACTTAACACCCGAATACGGAGTTCATTCGATCAAGGATTCCAGACGTAGGAGAGGGGTCTTGGAGTATCTTGTCCATTGGAAGGACTATCCCGAAGAGAAAGATTCCTGGGAACCTGCTAGCAATTTGTCTGCTCCCCGCTTGTTGTCTTGGTTCCATCAGAGAAACCCTGATAGACCCAGACCTTGATCCCCAGAGGTGATCTTTTTCGGGGGGAGTTCTGTCATATCCGTATCTCTAAGTTTTCCCATACTGTTTTTTCCTTCTCAAATCCTGGTGCTGTACCTTTAAGGGCATTATTTTCTCCCAAAAGCTACTGCTACTTAAAGCCAGACTAGCCTCTATCTCATTGCTTGGTAATCGTTTAGCTTCATTCACTCTGAAATTAAGTTCTGCAAGCCTATGTCTTTATTATAACCTCCTTTTCAGGATTCTGAGTTACTGGGACTTTTGCTACAAGTTTTACCTTCATTTGGTTTAACCGCTTCCGGATCTATGATATCACTCCGTGGTGATGTCACACGCCGGAGTAGGATGGAGTAGGACCCGATCAGTAAGCCTGTTTGTTCGATCGTATGTCACAACTGAAGAGGTGTCTTCTTTGCCATGTTCCATCATAGTGATTGCGCCTTACTTCCTCGGACCGCTCACAGTAAGAAAGTCTAGCTTTGATCTCTTATCCTAAATATGCATATGCCAATGTTTTACTAAGTTATACTGGTACTAATATATTTGCCTTACTACTTCATATTTTCTGGTGATATGTATGTATCCTCTGCTTTTTATGTTGCCACCTATAAAAGCAATAGAGGAATTAACTATCATAAGACACCAATAACATATTGTAAGTTTTGTGCTTCTTACTTGTGCTTTATAGCACATTCTGTTGCCACTCTCCACTGCAGAAGCACAATACTTCCTACACTCATACAATTGAGAATTTAAATTGCTGTTAACAAATACATATGCCACAGTTGGATTCTGCACCTTAATTTAGCATTTCTCCTTCTCTCACCAGGAACTTGCTATATTATTTAGTTACACTGTTACACTGACTGACTGGCCTCTAGTTATCAAGCTGTCAACCGCAAATACGCTGGAATTCTGCAGCGTATTTGTGGCGAGGCTTATTCGCTGTAGTTGTCAAGCCCTACAGCCCGGCAAAAGTAGAATTTAGTGACATAACATACGATCCGCCGGACTCGGTCCAACACAGATCGATGGTTACATCACTACAGATGTTCCAAAAGCAAGTTTGGCACAATCTGACTACTTTTGGTAGTTATCAAATACCTTCCAGGTATGCTCGCCACTATTCCGGGCCGGCATACCTGGAGGTAGGAAAAATCTGATTGGTTGATTTAATCAGCCAATCTGATTGAAGTTCAATGTGATTGGCTGATCGGATCAGCCAATAGAATTGACGTCGCATTCTATTGGCTGATCCAATCAGATTTTTCCTACCTTAATTCCGATTGGCTGATAGAATCCTATCAGCCAATCGGAATTCGAGGGACGCCATCTTGGATGACGTCATTTAAAGGAACCGTCATTCATTGTTAGTCCGTCAGCCGAGGAGGATGTTCCGCGCCGGAGGTCTTCAAGATGGAGCCGCTCATCGCCGCCAGGATGAAGATAGAAGATGCCGCTTGGATGAAGACTTCTGCTGGATGGAGGACCTCTTCTACCCCGATCGGATGAAGACTTCTGCCTGGATCGGATGAAGAGTTTGGCCCGGCTGGGTGAACACGGCTCAAGGTAGGGTGATCTTCAATGGGGTAGTGTTAGGTTTTTTTAAGGGGGGATCGGGTGGGTTTTAGAGTAGGGGTGTGTGGGTGGTGGGTTGTAATGTTGGGGGGGGTATTGTATTTATTTTTTTTACAGGTAAAAGAGCTGATTACTTTGGGGCAATGCCCCGCAAAAAGCCCTTTTAAGGGTTGGTAAAAGAGCTGGTTACTTTGGGGCAATGCCCCGCAAAAGGCCCTTTTAAGGGCTATTTGTAATTTAGTTTAGGGTAGGGAATTTTATTATTTTGAGGGGCTTTTTTATTTTATTAGGGGGCTTAGATTAGGTGTAATTAGATTAAACTTCTTGTAATATTTTTTTATTTTTTGTAATTTAGTGTGTTTTATTTGTAATATAGTTTAGTTTATGTAATTGTTATATATAATATAGTTTAGTTTATGTAATTGTATTTTATTTTAGATAATTTTAGTTAATTTATTTAATTAATTTATTGATAGTGTAGTGTTATGTGTATTTGTAACTTAGGTTAGGATTTATTTTACAGGTAATTTTGTAATTATTTTATCTAGGTAGTTATTAAATAGTTAATAACTATTTAATAACTATTGTACCTAGTTAAAATAAATACAAACGTGCCTGTAAAATAAAAATAAAGCCTAAAATAGATACAATGTAATTATTAATTATATTGTAGGTATCTTAGGGTTTATTTTATAGGTAAGTATTTATTTTTAAATAGGATTTATAGGATACCTATATCTCAAAAACCGATAATGTTACAGATGTGAACATTGGTATTTAGATTGTCCTTGAAAAATAAAGAAACATGTTTTACCATTTCCCCATAATCCACTTAAGGGGGGTCAAAAGAGGGGGGGCTGACTTATAGGGATACCTATATCTCATAAACCGACAATGTTATAGATGTGAACATTGGTATTTAGATTCTCCTTGAAAAATAAAGAAACGTGTTTTACCATTTCCCCAAAATCCACTTAAGGGTGGTCAAAAGAGGGGGTGATTTATGAGGATACCTATATCTCAAAAACCAATGATGATACAGACATGTTAATTGGTATTTAGATTCTCCTTGAAAAATAAAGAAACACGTGTTTTACCATTTACCCAAAATCCACTTAAGGGGGGTCAAAAGAGGGGTCTGATTGATAAGAATACCTATATCTCAAAAACCGACGATTTTACAGACTTGAAAATTGGTATTTAGATTCTCCTTGAAAAATAAAGAAACACGTGTGTTTTACCATTTCCCCAAAATCCACTTAAAGGGACACTTTACCCAATTTTTTTCTTTCGTGATTCAGATAGAGCATGAAATTTTAAGCAACTTTCTAATTTACTCCTATTATCAAATTGTCTTCATTCTCTTGGTATCTTTATTTGAAATGTACAAATGTAAGTTTAGATGTCGGCCCATTTTTGGTGAACAACCTGGGTTGTAATTGCTGATTGGTGGATAAATTCATCCACCAATAAAAAAGTGATGTCCGGAGAACTAAAACCAAAAAAAGCTTATATGCCTTCTTTTTCAAATAAAGATAGCAAGAGAATGAAGAAAAATTGATAATAGGAGCAAATTAGAAAGTTGCTTAAAATTGCATGCTCTTTCTGAATTACAAAAGAAAAAAAATTGGGTTCAGTGTCCCTTTAAGGGTGGTCAAAAGGTAGGGCTGATTTATGAGGATACTTATATCTCAAAAAATGACGATGTTACAGAGGTCAAAATTGGTATTTCGATTTTCTTTGAAAAAAAAGAAACACGTGTTTTACCATTTCCCCAAAATCCAGTGTCAAAAGAGGGGGGCTGATTTATGATACTGATATCTCAAAAACCAAATATGTTACAGACGTGAAAATTGGTATTTAGATTCTCCCTTAAAAATAAAGAAATATGTGTTTTAACATTTTCAAAAATCCACCTAAAGGGGGTCAAAAGGGAGGGGACTTATTTATGAGGATACCTATATCTCAAAAACCAAATATGTTACAGACGTGAAAATTGGTATTTAGATTCTCTTTTAAAAATAAAGAATCATGTGTTTTACCATTTCCCAAACATCCACTAAAGGGGGGTCAAAAAGGGGAGGTGATTTATGAGGATAACTAGTATGAGGATAACTAGATCTCAAAAAACAAAAATGTTACAGACGTGAAAACTGTTATTTAGATTACGAGAATTAATGAAAACTCAAGTAGTTCATGTCAGCGAGTGTGCAACCCGAACAGACACACGTGAGGGCACATGTTGTTGCGAGCGGTCAGGTTTTTCGCTATTTTTTACAAATCACAAAATCATGTGAGGGCACATGTTGTTGCGAGTGGTCGGGTTTTTCGATATTTTTTACAAATCACAAAATCCACCAGAACGAAGCCACGTGTATATTATATATACAGTATATATACACACATACATTATATATACAGTATATATACACACATACATTATATATATATATATATATATATATATATAGAACCAAGAGAAGGTAAAATATAGAGGCGCTTAGTGTAAGGAGCTAGTTACAGTATCTATAATAAGACACATAAAGTACAAAGAGTTACAATAATTCACTGCTGATTGATATTAGGGGAAAAAACAGATACATATATAAAGCTATTACAATGTTTGCAGTTATATTGTTTACAATTATGTTGCTAATATCAAATACCTGCAGATATCTGTATAATATATAAAGATACTAGTCTAGCAAATAATATTGATATTACTAGAACACCACAGATGACAAAAAGTTTCGCAGTACATACAGTTAGTACAGGCAATTTACCAAAGAAAAACCACAAGAATGTGCATGCAGTTAGAGTCCATATGTGATACTGTTGTGCAAAAAAGGAAAAAAGGTGGAAATCCCAAGGTGGCGGATCACACTGTCCCCTCAAGGGGTTCTACTTACTCTCCTTTACCTCAATCTGTATGAGGTAAGTGTCGCGTGGGGTAAGTAGAAAGTCCTTCCTTGTAGTGGCAAGTATCCTATGGCTTGTTTCCTGTCTTCCAACGCTTTCACTCACATAGATGAAATGGGAAAAAGCAGAAAAATAGTAATAGTGCAACCCCGTTAATAAGGATATATATGCACAATTCTGTATAGAATAGCACTCACACTAGACAACCTCAAATGGATATGAGGTATTTTATTAGCATAATTGGATAAAACCAGGTATTGGCATGAACAGTATTCGTATTTTAAAAACAGTTCAGTGCAAGACAAATATAGCACAGTTCAAAAAACCGTATAGTGACATTGAGTATAAGTATATAAAAGTCCTAACGCGTTTCGAATGTCTACACACATACACAACTTTCTTCTTTAGAGGAAAACTGATTACCGACTGTAAGTAAATCCGTCGGCTTTAAAACGGAGCTGCGACACGCCCCTATGAACTCCAATTGGATCCTCAGATCACATGGCCTTCAGTAACGAGATACAGGATGAAGTAAGGGCTGCCATAGTTGTTACTGGCATTAATGCAAAAGTATTGGCTGTTCAAATAGTCAGATGGAACAACGCTCTGGGGCTTATAATAAGTTGAGAGCTACAATAATTTAGAAAGCCGTCCATATAGGCGTTGTCTACACTTATGCAACTGACAAATTAGAACGCTCTTGGTAGACAACCAATAGCACATGTTGCTTATAATAGTTATATCGGAAACATACATTGGTACGCAAGATTAATAAATACATAAATTAAAATTCTTATAATAAATATAGTACAGTACATCTTAGTATTTCACAGTTACATAACATTCCAATAAATAGTTAATAATATTTACATAAAAACATGATGGTCATAAATAAATATATTAAGAAATTGATATCAGAAATACTACTTAATATGATATAAATATGATATAAAAATATATATAGAAATCAATTTATTAAAGGAAAAAAGACTGTTTTAAAGAACCTATATTTTTTTATAAATAGGGAACCTCAATACACCTGCTAAATGAATAAATATAATGAAAAATTATAAGCCCCAGAGCGTTGTTCCATCGGACTATTTGAACAGCCAATACTTTTGCATTAATGCCAGTAACAACTATGGCAGCCCTTACTTCATCCTGTATCTCGTTACTGAAGGCCATGTGATCTGAGGATCCAATTGGAGTTCATAGGGGCGTGTCGCAGCTCCGTTTTAAAGCCGACGGATTTACTTACAGTCGGTAATCACTTTTCCTCTGAAGAAGAAGGTTGTGTATGTGTGTAGACCTTCGAAACGCGTTAGGACTTCTATGTACTTATATTCTATGTCACTATACGGTTTTTTGAACTGTGCTATATTTGTCTTGCACTGAACTGTTTTTAAAATACGAATACTGTTCATGCCAATACCTGGTTTTATCCAATTATGCTAATAAAATACCTCATATCCATTTGAGGTTGCCTAGTGTGAGTGCTATTCTATACAGAATTGTGCATATATATCCTTATTAACGGGGTTGCACTATTACTATTTTTCTGCTTTTTCCCATTTCATCTATGTGAGTGAAAGCGTTGGAAGACAGGAAACAAGCCATAGGATACTTGCCACTACAAGGAAGGACTTTCTACTTACCCCACGCGACACTTACCTCATACAGATTGAGGTAAAGGAGAGTAAGTAGAACCCCTTGAGGGGACAGTGTGATCCGCCACCTTGGGATTTCCACCTTTTTTCCTTTTTTGCACAACAGTATCACATATGGACTCTAACTGCATGCACATTCTTGTGGTTTTTCTTTGGTAAATTGCCTGTACTAACTGTATGTACTGCGAAACTTTTTGTCATCTGTGGTGTTCTAGTAATATCAATATTATTTGCTAGACTAGTATCTTTATATATTATACAGATATCTGCAGGTATTTGATATTAGCAACATAATTGTAAACAATATAACTGCAAACATTGTAATAGCTTTATATATGTATCGTTTTTTTTCCCCTAATATCAATCAGCAGTGAATTATTGTAACTCTTTGTACTTTATGTGTCTTATTATAGATACTGTAACTAGCTCCTTACACTAAGCGCCTCTATATTTTACCTTCTCTTGGTTCTATATTTTTTGGGCTCTATTGGTCTTGTGGGGTTTGGGGATCCCACTTTTCTAATAAGTAATTTTGGGGCTGCATAGTGAGCTAACTACACTTCATTTATAATTATAATATTACAATATAATAATATTTATTTTCAGGGATTTTCACTAGCATTACCTATACTTGCGCCGGTGTCACAATCTTTCTCTTTGTCCATATATATATATATATATATATATATATATATATATATATATATATATATATATATATATATATATATATATATATATATATATGTATATGTATATATACAATGGGGCAAAAAAGTATTTAGTCAGCCACCAATTGTGCAAGTTCTCCCACTTAAGAAGATGAGAGAGGCCTGTAATTTTCATCATAGGTATACCTCAACTATGAGAGACAAAATGTGGAAACAAATCCAGACAATCACGTTGTCTGATTTGGAAAGAATTTATTTGCAAATTATGGTGGAAAATAAGTATTTGGTCAATATCAAAAGATCATCTCAATACGTTGACCTCTGTCATTGCCAACAAAGGATATATAACAAATGTTTTCTGTAAGTCTTCACAAGGTTGTCACACACTGTTGCTGGTATATTGGCCCATTCCTGCATGCAGATCTCCTCTAGAGCAGTGATGTTTTGGGGCTGTCGCTGGGCAACACGGACTTTCAACTCCCTCCAAAGGTTTTCTATGGGGTTAAGATCTGGAGACTGGCTAGGACACTCCAGGACCTTGAAATGATTCTTACGAAGCCACTCCTTCGTTGCCTGGGCGATGTGTTTGGGATCATTGTCATGCTGAAAGCCCCAGTCATGTTTCATCTTCAATGCCCTTGCTGATGGAAGGAGGTTTGCACTCAAAATCTCACGATACATGGCCCCATTCATTCTTTCATGTATATGGATCAGTTGTCCTGTTCCCTTTGCAGAGAAACAGTCCCAAAGCATGATGTTGCTTCACAGTAGGTATGGTGTTCTTTGTTTGCAACTCAGCATTCTCTCTCCTCCAAACACGACGAGTTGTGTTTCTACCAAACAGTTCTACTTTGGTTTCATATGACCATATGACATTCTCCCAATCCACTTCTGGATCATCCAAATGCTCTCTAGTATACTTCAGACGGGCCCGGACATGTACTGGCTTAAGTAGGGGGACACGTCTGGCACTGCAGGATCTGTATACCAGTAGTGTGTTACTGATGGTAGCCTTTGTTACGTTGGTCCCAGCTCTCTGCCGTGGTTCTGGGATGTTTGCTCAGCGTTCTTGTGATCATTTTTCCCCACGGGGTGAGATCTTGCGTGGAGCCCCAGATCGAGGGAGATTATCAGTGGTCTTGTATGTCTTCCATTTTCTAATTATTGCTCCCACAGTTGATTTCTTCACACCAAGCTGCTTACCTATTACAGATTCAGTCTTACCAGCCTGGTGCAGGTCTACAATTTTGTTTCTGGTGTCCTTTGACAGCTCTTTGGTCTTCACCATAGTGGAGTTTGGAGTGTGACTGTTTGAGGTTATGGACAGGTGTCTTTTATACTGATAAGTTCAAACAGGTGCCATTAATACAGGTAATGAGTGTAGGACAGAGGAGCCTCTTAAAGAAGAAGATACAGGTCTGTGAGAGCCAGAAATCTTGCTTGTTTGCAGGTGACCAAATACTTTTTTTCCACCATAATATGCAAATAAATTTTTTCCAAATCAGAAAATGTGATTGTCTGAATTTGTTTCCACATTTTGTCTCTCATAGTTGAGGTATACCTATGATGAAAATTACAGACCTCTCTCATCTTCTTAAGTGGGAGAACTTGCACAATTGGCAGCTGACTAAATACTTTTTTGCCCGACTGTATGTGTGTATATATATGTATGTATATATATATATATATATATATATATATATATATATGTGTGTGTGTGTATACATATATATATATATATATATATATATATATATAAAGAACAAGAGAATGTTATTCGTGCTATAACACTAGAATAAAATATATATCACTTTAAGAATATATAAATATATGTACCATCAATAAAAGCTACATAAATAAAGTAGCTGTATGACATGTAAAAAAATGAGTTATTTTACAGAAAAGGGATGTATGAAAAAGTTCACATATAAATACAGATCCAAGCAATGCAATACGATGGTAAAACAAGTTCATATAAATAAAACTGTTAGTTTTTCCAGAGGTTTGGGCAGCTAAAACCAATATTTGTGAAGCTTCCCAGATGCTTCACCAAAGATAGATAGGAGAACAAGGACTGGGAAACTGAAATTAAGTGGTATGAGTAGCGCTATTGCAAGCTGAGGATATAGATATACAAGTAACCTAATTATAAGGAATTGATAACCTAGTTATGGAATGATAAATGAACCAATGTACAATAATAAAATTAAAAGGATTTATTAACCCTAACTCTAATGTATGAGCAATACATATACAATGATACAAATTAATAAAAAGTTGTGGCCACAGGGGGGCGGAGCCAACTACATAGAGGACCAGACGTGTTCTCATGCAGCTCCTGATTTTTAAGCTATATTATGGAGCATAAATCCTGCAACTTTCTCCTTTTACATGTGGAGGACTTCAGATATAACCCTCAGGCTATGGAACACTTAGAAATTAATCATTTGTGAGGACTCACGGTTACCATGCGCTGCTAAGTGTAGTGAAGCCATGTGGGGGAGCAACGCCATTTTAACTACTGTTCTCCTCTCACAACCACAAGTCAGCCTGACCTACCAAGGTTCATAGGCTCTACTATTGACAATGGAGGAACCTTACTCTGAAATAAGAGCCTGCCTGTTGGAATGGGATCTTGCATGACAGGCCACTTCATCAGCCTGAGAGACACCATCAGATGCGTCTCTGAACTTATTGAGGCATCTGCGACAGCAATGGCGGAGCAAGCGGAGCTTCCGTCCCACACAGAGCTACTAATAGCCCTAATGTATGCACAGCAAGGTACTATAATAGCACCTTCACATGAGATCCAGGAGGCCTCTATCCCGCTCACTCCGGGGGAAAACTGGTGACTCAGAGGAAGAGATGGGATGTCAGCTACTTGACATAAATCCATCCGGCTATGGGCATTATATTTTTCAACTCACCTCAGACCTGGGGGAACAGAGGCTGGGCCCCGATGACTCAGTGAACTCTCCTGCAGTCAGCTTCAATTTAGGCCCTCTCAGGTACCCTGGGTTTGCGACTGCTCTTCCGCCTGGAGTTAAATCTCAGGAGGTGAGACCGCAAACAAGCTGTTTTCTTCTCATTGCGATCCCCTCCTGGGGATCATTCTCTCTGGCCCTCATACATCTTCATCCACCTGAGGAGTCTTCTCTCTTCAACTTACCAAGCATTAAACCTCACAGACTGGGCATTGGATAAATTTGTTGTGTTCCCCTTTATGCGCAGTCTGAGAGTTTTTGCTGAACTGGGGAAGTCATCGCCTAGGCTGGGCATCGGGTGAGACATTACATCGCCTCCGCTTACAAAGTGAGGCTGCAGTTCTTGTTCCATGACTCTCTTCTATATCATATATCCCAGAGACTGGAGACTTTCGCTTGTACATAGTTCATTCAGGGAAAAGAAGGAATGCTTATACATAATGTTACCTTACCTCTCTTACAGTTTCCCACCATATAGACTCCTGAGTCTTTATCATACCTCTTCAAATATTTTATTTTTTACATGTTAAGAGCTGTTCGTTTTGTAGTCAACAGGTTTAAATGTTTACTTTTATATATTATTGCATATCATTTTATGCACCATCTAGACCTGAAAAGAGATGGACTGTTACCTGGTTCTTGCATGAGGGATTGGTGTTATAGATTAAATTGTCTTTTGGGAGGTCATTTTAACAGAATGTTTCACCTAGCTTGTTGCATTATCACCCTCAGTTCATACTAAGGTAGTGGGATACTGAAATAACAGCGTTTCTATATCAGTAAACAGTGGAACCACTAATGACCTTTAAGCTTTCTGCTTATTCCTTTTCACAAAACACCCACACATTTTCTTATACTCGCTGAGCTGTTTATTTTCTAACTCTTATAGATTGCAAGTTAAATGTTGTTTTGTTTTTTTACATTACCATAGAGTGCAACGCTATACTAGGGGGTACATATTAGTCTCTAAAATAAAGCTGTAAAGCATAAGAGGTTTCATAGCCAAACATTTATCCTATTGATTAGCATGGTATGGGTCAAAAAGGGTTATTGTTTTTCTTACAAACTAACTGTATAAGTTGGTTTGATGATTTTTTTTTTTGTAATCTGATGTTATAATTAGTGCACTAGCTTGTCACTTCTTACTTATAGCTAATTGTGAATGAGGGTTGTAGTCTAGTTGGCAGACCAATTTAATACAACACACTCCATACCTTCTGCAATATATATCTTAAGGTTAGCCAAGGTTAGTGAAATTTAACATGTAAGATCCCAATTCTTCAGTCGAGAGCCCAGTTGTCTTGCAACTGAGCGGGGGTTTCCCTTGCCCTACAGATTATACAGCATGTGTCTTCAGTAGGGGGCTAGTGCCTGTGCACCGGAGCAAGCTTGTTAAGTGTGGTGTAGGTTAGTTTGAGATCTCTTTGTTTTACTATGGAAGACAGCTTAATTCTTTTTAGATTTGGTCTCTTCAGGACTTTATTTGACTATCGTTCACCATAACGTTCCTCTCCACTTCTTAGCTATATATTTCTATCTCATGCATAACTGTACTATTATAAGCTTATGTTGACAATATAGGTATGGAAAATCACTCCACCTTATGGTTTATGATATACAAGTCTATCTACTGTCATGATATATGTTTTGCAAGTTAGGTTTTCTTTGTACATAGGGGTCTCATAGAAATGCAGAGATACTACATCTTATAATCTACTTTAATTGTGGTTATATATCTTATGTTCTAGACATGGTCTTATGTGGGATCATACTTGTGGGATCCTTAGCCCTTTTATATCACTATATACTCTATGTATCTAGAAGTACTCCCCTACAGAACTATAATTGTATACTTATATCCACTAGACCCTATTCTATAATGAAAATAAGGGCTTAGTCTCTAGTATTCAAATTTTAGGTAAACCAAATATTCCTGTAAACTGTATGTGTTATATCACTTGTATATGTATGCCTAATACCTGGGGTTACAAAACATCTAATCCGCTTTTATGCTCTATACTCTGCTTTGACCTATCTAACCTTCAGGTAGCCTGGGAAACCCATAATCTAGTAACTGCCTTAATTGGTGCTAACCGAGATAATTAAAATTCACTCATTCCTCCTATAGCTAAAAGCCATAAGATTTAACTTTGGGAAATTCTCACACTCGACTATTGTACGCAGACAAGTGCTATTATAACCCACTTTTAGTAATTCTACATAACCTGCTCCAACTCTGCCCAATACTTCGCTTTAATGCAAAATAGGTCTTTGTGGGGACAGTATTAACTATATGACTGTATATCAGTGAGGGCTTATTTAGACACTCTCGAGGCCATTATCCCATGGAGTTCCTCGCCATCTACTAGCTGCCTCTGTGTTTTAACTCTACACTGGGGCTCTATTCTACTGACTTTTTGGTAGCTTGAGAAAACCATAATAAATATACTCATACCTTCTGTAACTAAAAATCTTAAGAACTAACTTAGAGACACTCTTGCACGCTACTATCGTATATAGGCTAGTATAATTATAATCCTCTCTTGTTAATTTTAGGTTAACTACTATTTGACACTTTTTCTGGCAGTGATCTGTATGACACTGTGATGATTGCACCTACCCCCGCACAACGTACCTTCTCTCACTTAGAACTAATAATTTCAATATAGCTATTTTTCCCTGATGTGTTCAGTAGCTAGGCTATGATCTAACAAGGTGACTACATTATACTCATTTTTACCAAATATAATGTATACCCCAGATATTAAAAGGTTAATTTTCAACTATGCCCAATATTTTTCTTTAATAATATAGCATGTAGCCCCTATAAGTGACATACATTTACATAATCAAAGTAATTCTCCTGTGGGAACAGTTTTAACTAGGTGCCCATGGCTCTTTAATTACTCTTAGCTATATAGTTCCCATGTGCATGTTGCCATATACCTTCCTCACTGATAAAAACTTTTGGTATATAACTAAACTCCACATGTCATTCAATTATATAACTTCTCCCCTCCATTTTCTCCCCCATACAATGAGCGGCGCTTGCCCGCTGAAATTCCCCCCCTATACACTATATACACTTTTAAAGCCCACAAGGGACTGCCCATTTGGCTATCAGTTGTCTTTTTCTATCCCAGTACACCTGGCCTAAAAGAGGCCTTCTAAATAGTCAATGTTTTTGCTGTTTTATTATAAACCTGAGGTTCCATAAGCCTATGTAATGACTGTTTTATTACTGTTGGAATATTTTGTTTGACTCTTTTTGTATGTTTGATGTCAAAAGGCGATCATTGTATATTGTTTGTTATGCAAAACCTCAATAAAAAAATTATATAATAAAAAAAAAAACTTACCAGTGTGAAAAAAAAAAAAAAATTTGTGGCCACAACTACATAAACATCCTAAAAAATATAGAACATAGATCCAATATGACTAAAATAGAACTTAATCTGTGTTCAAAATAGGCAACACATTTTATTCTAAAAATTCACAGTGTATTGAAATCTGCTGCGTACAGTACCTACTAGGTCAGAATTAACCCCTTAACGACACGAGTCGTACAGGGTACGTCGCACACAACCTGGTCTTTAAAGACCAGCGACGTACCCTGTACGACTTTGGGGATTAAAGCGGCTGGAAGCGATACTGATCGCTTCCAGCCGCTTTACGGTTATTGCAGTGATGCCTCGATATCGAGGCATCCTGCAATAACCTTTTTCCCCCATCCGATGCAGAGAGAGCCACTCTGTGGCCCTCTCTGCACCGGCATCGATGGCCGCAATCGTTGGTGGGTGGGAGCTGACCGTGGGAGGCGGGTGGGCGGCCATCGATGAAAAACTGAAGAGAGAGGGGGGGCGGGATCGGGGGCGGGATAGTCGGGAGCGCGCACGGGAGCGCGCGCGTGCACAGGGGGTGGCGGGCGGGCGCGTGCACGGGGAGGGAGCGGGTGGGAACCGCTACACTACAGCAAATACATGCTATATGAGTGGCAGTAAGGGGGGATAAAATCCCCAACAAAAGTAAATCTAAGGGATCTGGGAGCGGGTGGGTAATTGGTCTGTGGGGGGGGGGGGAAGCTACACTACAGAAAAAATAAAAAAAAATAAAAAAAACACA
This sequence comes from Bombina bombina, assembly GCF_027579735.1. Classification (NCBI taxonomy): domain Eukaryota; kingdom Metazoa; phylum Chordata; class Amphibia; order Anura; family Bombinatoridae; genus Bombina; species Bombina bombina. The sequence continues at coordinate 134,665,208 of NC_069507.1, read as the reverse complement.
TTTGTATTTGAAAACAGGGTACTGGCAGACAGCTGCCAGTAACCAAGATGGCTCCCAGTAAGGTAGAGGTGAAGGGTTAGAAAGCTGTTTGGGGGGGATCAGGGAGGTTGGGGGCTAAGGGGGGGTCCTACACAGCTGCATATGTAAATATGCAATACAATTTTTTTCATTTTTTTTAAATATACCTTTTATTTTAGTACTGGCAGACTTTCTGCCAGTACTTAAGATGGCGGGGACAATTGTGGGGTGGGGGAGGGAAGGGAGCTGTTTGGGAGGGATCAGGGGGTCTGATGTGTCAGGTGGGAGGCTGATCTCTACACTAAAGCTAAAATTAACCCTGCAAGCTCCCTACAAGCTCCCTAATTAACCCCTTAACTGCTAGCCATAATACACATGTGATGCGCAGCAGCATTTAGCGGCCTTATAATTACCAAAAAGCAACACCAAAGCCATATATGTCTGCTATTTCTGAACAAAGGGGATCCCAGAGAAGCATTTACAATCATTTATGCCATACTTTGAAAAGTTGTTTGTAAATAATTTCAGTGAGAAACCTAAAATTGTGAAAAAATGTACGTTTTTTTTTATTTGATCGCATTTAGCGGTGAAATGGTAGCATGAAATATACCAAGATGGGCCTAGATCAATACTTAGGGCTGTCTACTACACTACACTAAAGCTAAAATTAACCCTAGATGCTCCCTACATGCTCCCTAATTAACCCCTTCACTGCTGGGCATAATACACGTGTGATGCGCAGTGGCATTTAGCGGCCTTCTAATTACCAAAAAGCAACGCCAAAGTCATATATGTCTGCTATTTCTGAACAAAGGGGATCCCAGAGAAGCATTTACAACCATTTATGCCATAATTGCACAAGTTGTTTGTAAATAATTTCAGTGAGAAACCTAAAGTTTGTGAAAATATTTGGGAAAAAGTGAACAATTTTTTTTATTTGATTGCATTTCTTGGTGAAATGGTGGCATGAAATATACCAAAATGGGCCTAGATCAATACTTTGGGATGTCTTCTAAAAAAAAATATATACATGTCAAGGGTTAATCAGGGATTCCTGAAAGATATCAGTGTTCCAATGTAACTAGCGCTAATTTTGAAAAAAAGTGGTTTGGAAATAGCAAAGTGCTACTTGTATTTATGGCCCTATAAGTTGCAAAAAAAGCAAAGAACATGTAAACATTGGGTATTTCTAAACTCAGGACAAAATTTAGAAACTATTTAGCATGGGTGTTTTTTGGTGATTGTAGATGTGTAACAGATTGTGGGGGTCAAAGTTAGAAAAAGTGTGTTTTTTTCCATTTTTTCCTAATATTTTATCATTTTTTTAAAGTAAATGATAAGATATGATGAAAAAAATGGTATCTTTAGAAAGTCCATTTAATGGCGAGAAAAACGGTATATAATATGTATGGGTACAGTAAATGAGTAAGAGGAAAATTACAGCTAAACACAAACACCGCAGAAATTTAAAAATAGCCCTGGTCCTTCAGGGAAAGAAATTGAAAAATGGCCTTGGTCCTTAAGGGGTTAATATAAATGAAATAAAAGGGTGACAAATGCAATAATAACAAATGAAGTGCTGGTATCTAAATGATATCACATTTTACAATTGTTACAGATATTTGGTAACTTCGAGTGGAATGATACTATGTATCCGATATTTTTTGTAACTCCTTGGTTATGTCCCAAATGTATCAATACCAAGGGAAAATAGTTGAAATGAGTGAACGGTTCAAAGAATCATATCTTTATATCCAACTCGGTGGTTGCCATTTTGGAAACCCTACTACCATATTAGTAAAGGCAAATACAAATACTTTCTTTATACTGTTAGCCCTGTTTTGCACGTAGAGGGGCTTACAGATATAGGTGATAGCTGGATCCACCAGGCCCCCCCATAGTGACACCACTAGATGGGCCTTCTCCAGGCAGGGACTCTGTATCAATTGAGCTCACTAAGATCCCTGTACTTATGCCCCTACCATTGATTTAAGGTGAATTTGGACCTTCAACAGATGAGGTAGTATGTTGTAGAGTACATACTGAGTAGGGGAAGGAGAGAGGCAAGTATGAGCTTACAATTGAAAGGAAAAAGTTTTCAAGTCCTTCTATTAAGAAGGGCAAAAGCTGGAAAAAATGTTCTATATAAAGAAGAAGGAGGCTCTGTTTGAGACCTGCATGAAGATGATTCCTCAATTTGAAGATCCCACGCTGTGCCCTATAGCAGAAGGCAGCAGTCTTTTCAACAATGATTGTAACAATGTTTTTTATTCAAAGTATGAACGCTTCTGAGCCGACCTCAGTAAGGTTTCATGGAAAGTTGAAATCTAAATCATGCGGCTATCGCTATTGATGGAGTTAGTGGTAGTTTTTACACTATAATGGCGCATTAAGAAGTCCAGAGGCTGAAAAATTGTTGAATACTTATACTGACATTTAAAATGACCCAGAAGTCAAATTTAAGGGCCCAGTGATTTTAAGCTTTCCACTCAGGCAAAATGATCTTCGAAGTGTCTTCAGTATGACCAAGTCCATGACATTTTTTTTATCCCGATTCATGTTTATGTTTATATATAGTATTTGATTTGTGAAGGAGACTCCTGAATTTCAATATAAGGTATAAAAAAAAAATCCCAAAGATTTTGTGTATTTTTTTCACAACAGCCCCTAAATGTTCATGCTTCAGGAACATTTATTTTAAATCTAATTTATTTAAATTAATGCATTAATATTTTGCATTGTAACCTTTGATAAAACCATAAACATATAAAATTTATTCCATCTCATTTAAAAATAGAAAACATGGAAAGTGCTTTCCATGTTTTGTCTTTTTAATCAAAATACAATAAAGTTGATATTTTTTATGGTTTTTAACATTAAATATATTCTTACTAGTTTTCTTTTAGATTATTTGTCTTGGACTACCCGTTTACCCGTTGGACTACCCGATAGTCCATGACTGACTGAGAATAGCTCTATGGAGCAGTGTATTTTGCGCCAACAATGGAATGACAAATCCTGGCTCCTAATTGAGCGTCCAAGAAAAGATATTGACAGTTCGTAGGGTAAAAATATTCAAAATTCTTTATTTCATCAATTAAAACAGTAGCAAAATAATAACAGCAGCATAGATAGGGAGAGTGCAGCACCACCTGGCTTACACCGTAGTCATAGCCAATGTGTGCTAGGATCTACCTTCCTCATTTTAAAATGTTAATATGCAACCCTTCAGGTTGTTGCAAAATTGTTATGCCTTGCTCTAATTATTCAATGAGATATCATAGTGACGCTAGGAACCCATATACTCATAAAAAGTGATGCTAAACAGACCATGTTAAGATTTGTATGTACTAAATATAGTATCAATAAAGTTTACCTTAAAGTATATATTAATATGCATACACCTATTTAGGGCAATACGTTTTACAGAATACGCATACTAGTAGGTGATAGAAAATCAAGACATAGTATATTGTATGAAAGGGAGACAAAAGGAGGCGCCACAATAGTGTGAAATTGTAGGTAAAGGGACCCCCACAAAACGATACAGGATCACTTACTGGATATAAAGCACTTGAGAAGTGCCACAGGTGCAGGCTGAACTATTCAAAGCTGTCCAGCGAGCTTATCCTTCCGGTCAAACAGCCAAAGGGTTAACTTCAGATTGCCCCACACGTATTGGGATCAAAGAAGAGCCAAACAATAGTGGATTCCCACTTAGGAAAGAAAATCCAGCTATATATAGGGCTAAAAAATAGTTCAAAAGTCGGATCGACTAGTAAAAGCAATAATAAAACAAGCGTGATGACAAATAGGTAAAAATATAACCAAAAAGTTTATTTAAACCTAATACACTACGCGTTTCCCGGTCACAACAACCGTTTCATCAGGTGTAAAAAGCTAACAGTCATCACACTATTTGTAACAAAACTCGGCGTTCCAAAAATTCCATTGCGCATGCCCATTGAAGCCATGAACCAATGAGATGAAAATCTGAGCCGGCACAATTTCGGATAGGTCATACATTGGGGGTGTGTGGTACCAGCCTCCACCACGAGTGTTACCTGTCACTCAAATGACGTCACTATAGAGCACGGCAAGTATCTAATAGCTAAAATACGCCGGCATGATGCTCACTAATATAACTACGCTAATATGGTCACATAGGGAGAGACCACAAAATTAAGATTCCCTCATGTGATCCCGAAAGTGGCCTAGATGTATCTTTTATTTTTGAAATAAATTAAATAATAAAAAAAAATAAAATGTAACATCCTTCTAATTCTTAAATAATATATATATTAAATATTGTATATACAGTCAGTGGGGAGTAAATAAATATAAAAAATATAAAATAATATCTTAATATTCTACTTTACGACAATCAAAAATATATAAAATAATAACTGTTATTCCATATAGCCCTGAGGAGTATTCCTGGCCTCATGTTAAAAACTCGATGTAGAATACATCTAAGCTAAAAAATAATAGGGTAACACCCCATAGTGGAGGTGGATCACCTGTATAACTAAAAAATGTAAAAAAGTAATATTTGTGTATTACCACTAAAATAAGACAATAATATATAATTTTACCATGCCAGCTCAGGGATCATCTGATCAGTCATGACTTGATACACAAATGAATTTATATTCTAGAGTCTAGACAAATATATATATTACACATATAAAATCACATAAAAATAAAAGTGGATTACTACTCTGACGTATAAACCCATAAATGATACACATTAAAAGTCTCAGATAAAATCACATAGACACCAATGCCAAATGTGACAGATAGGTGTATAGAGTTACATAAATACATCAATATAAACATAATAATAAATCCCAAAAGAGACAAAGAGAAGTTAATCATGTTCACTTAATTGAAAGCTGCCATGTCAATGTTTTCATTTAGACCATGGGGCTTCAAAGTTTTTAATTTCCATATCCAATAAGTCTCTCTTTGTCGCAAGTGGATAAACCTATTTCTACCCCATTTGGGAGCAACATGTTCTATAGGAAGAATACTATATATATCACTTTCTCCCAGATGGCATTGTCCCTTGTGACGAGGAACACTATGATTCATCAATTCTTTCTTCACATTTCTCATGTGTTCCCCCCATCTTTTTTTGATGGGTCTTGAGGTTCTCCCTACATACTGAACCCCACATTTGCATTGTAGCAAATATACCACAAATGTTGAATCACACGTGAAATGTGAAGAAACACTAAAAATTTCATTGGTAACAAATGACTTAAATTCAGTAACCTGCCCCATCGTATAGCTACACAACCCACAGTTATTTTTCCCACATTTAAAAAAACCTATCTTAGTTGTTAAAAAAGAATTGGTATTAACTTTGTTTACCACCCTATTTGTGCGTTTTTTCATTAAGATCTTACTCGGTGCCAACCTATTTTTAAGGGTCTGAGCTCTTCTAAAGGTGCAGATAGGAGTGTCTTCCAATATTTGTTTCAAAACTGGATCATTTTTTAAAATAAACCAATACTTCTGTAAAATATTCTTAATTAGATGATGATTATTATTATACCTAGTAATAAATCGGGGATGATTATTGATTTTGGACTTAAATAGTAACCTTTCCTCTTCCGAGTTAAATGTTTTTTCATATTTGTCCTTTTTCTTAGAATTAAACAAATCAGATCTTACTTTATTTCTAGCCTTTTGGTAGCCTAATTCTATGAGTTTCGATGGATAATCTCTTGCAAGGAACCTCTCTTTTAATATTTGTGATTGCTCATCAAAAACAGATATCTCTGTACAATTTCTGCGTATTCTGCAGAATTGATTGAATGGAATATTTTCTTTCCATGGTTTGTAATGGTTACTTTTAAAATTCAAATAACTATTTGTATCTACAGTTTTGAAAAAAGTCTTGGTTGAAACAGACCCTTTTGAATCCCAATATAATATAAGATCCAAAAATTCAATTTGTTCCTTTGAGATGTTCGAGGTGAATGTCAAACCCATATTGTTGGCATTCAAAAATTCCACAAATTCCTTTGCCTCAGACTCTGTTCCATCCCACATAAAGAGCAAATCATCAATAAAGCGGCCATAGAAGACCAGGTTCGCCCTTGCTGGGGAATTATATATATACTCCTCTTCAAAAGCCCCCATAAACAAGTTCGCAAAGCTTGGGGCGAACCTGGTCCCCATGGCCGTGCCCTTTATTTGTAGAAAAAACTGCTCCTGAAACACAAAATAATTGTGCTTTAACACAAAAGAAATAGCATCCAACAGGAAAATTTTCTGTTGTTCAGGTAAATAAATGTCTCTAGATAAAAATTTGTCAATAGAGCTGATCCCTAAATCATGCGCTATATTTGAATAAAGTGCCGACACATCACATGTCATCCAAACTAAGTTTTTTATATCTAAATTGTTTAGTTTAGATAGTTTATTTATTAAGTCTGGTGTGTCTTTTATATACGATGGTAAACACTTTACTTCTTTTTTTAGAAACGAGTCTATGTACTCGGATAGATTACACGTGAGATTCCCGATCCCCGATATAATCGGGCGACCGGGAGGATTATTTTTACATTTATGGATTTTAGGGAGATGGTAATAGTATGCAAGACTGGGGGTACCTGGGTTTAAGAATTCTTTTTCTTTCTTAGTAAGGATCCCTTTATAGAACCCATCATCTATAAGTTTAACCAAACCAATCATATATTTTTTGGTAGGGTTAAAAGATAATCTTTTGTAGTACTCCGGATTGAATAAGATCCGGTTAGCTTCACCAACATAATCACCCCAGTCTTGCAATACTATTCCACCTCCCTTGTCGGCCTGTCTAATCACTAGAGACTGATCTTTTGCTAACTTTGATAGGGCTTTTACTTCATAAATGTTCAAATTTGAGGCCTTACTCTTACTACCATTTTGATTGTTCAGAGAGCTGAAATCTTCTAAAACTAAATCTTGAAAGAGTTGAATATTATGATTAGTGATGGGTGGATTAAAACTAGATTTCAACATTAGATTGGAATGAACAAAATCATCGAACAGAGAATCACATAGATCTTCTGGTTCATAGTAGATGATATCTGTAGTGGGTCTTTCAGTCATGTCATTGGTAACTATTGGTAAACGTTTATCTTGTTTCAATTTTTTGTCACAGAAGTATCGTTGTAACGATAACTTCCTGACAAATTTATTTAAATCAACAAATAATTCAAAGATATTGTGTTCATTCGAAGGACAAAAAGACAGCCCTCTATTCAGAACACATATCTCTTCATTTGTCAAAACATGGCTGGAAAGATTAAAAATACCCTCTTTCATTCTTTTAAATTTCTCCTTTTTGGCAGATTTTGCTCTCCCTCTGCTGCCACGTTGGCGTATGTTCTTTTTCTTGGTGGCGGAGTATAGAAACCTTCCTTTGCATGATTTGTTTCCATTTGTTTTAATCTGATAGGTATTTGTCTTTGATGTTGTCTGTAAAAATCTTGTTTTTTGTCTATTTGAAAAACCTGTGGTCTTTCTGCTCTATGTTCAGATTCTGTATTATAATATGTCGAACTAGAAGGTTTAAAATGGTGACCCTTGTTATGAAAATAACTCGTGTTACCATTGTTGTGGGAGTGACTCGTGTTACCATAATCCCTGTCTTGTTCTCTTCTATACCAATCATTATCCTCTTTTCTATAGTCTCTAAAATTATTCCTCTCTTTATGTTTTTCTTGGGGATAGAAACTTTCTCTATTTCTCCAAGTGGAGTTATATTGTCTAGGAGAATTATGTCCCCTATTGAAATCCCTGTTGGTATTAAAATTATTATTATTATGGTACACATGTTCTCCATTATTAAAACTTAAATTCTTTCTTTTATCCTTTGGTTTCTTGTATTCTACTTTGATCCAATCCTCTTTTTTAGAAGAATTTTTTATATTGGGGTTCTCTTCTAAATCTATACCTTCTTCCATAGCGGTTTCAGAAGGAATTTTATTTGTATAAATGCATCCTTCTGAATAGTCTTTTTCGTCTCTGGCTAATTTCTTAGATTTAATCTTAATTAGTTTCTTCTGATATTTATCTGTTCTTTCTAAAATCTCTTTATTCTTACTTTCATACTCAGAGTGTTGTTCATATTTAAGAAGAGCTGCTTGGAGTTCTTCTATTAAAGATTCAGTATTATTCAACAACATTTCTCTATGTTCAATCAATAAATCTATTAATTTGAAGGAACACTCAGATAGTAGATTTTGCCATTTTGATGTTAATTCAGCATCATTAGTGAATGAACATAGTTTAGATAATCTAAGACCTCTGGGTATATGCCCCTTCAGTTTGTATTTTTTTAAAGTGTCAATATCCCACCAGTGTCTGTGTTCCTGTTTAAGTGCATCCTCTAATTTAATAAATAGTTGTGTCATAGATAGACTGCTATTGTCAGTGGATGTGGATATCTCAATAAAATTATCACACGTGCTAAGAGTCAAACGACTCTGATTACGGATTTCCTTACTTTGCATTTTGCAAAAATAATAATAATATAGTTTATAAAGTTAAACGAAAGTCGCTCTTCACCAAAGCCTACTAGTGAAAAACAAAATGTGATATGATATAGTGAAGGCGCCTATAAATAGTGCACTCTAATACAGTGCATACAAAAAATATATAAAAAATATAAATCTCCGTGTCCTAAATATACTCTTCAACAAAGGACAAGTAATGTGCGTGAATAAAATTTCACAACAATGCTGGATATATGATGCAAAAACTAGTGTCAAGTGTATATAATTATACAAAAGTGAAAGATTATGAATATTGGAGTGTAACAAAATGAAAATGTGAACGCAATATATCGTAATATACAGTGCCAAAAATATATATAAAGTGTAATGTGTCCTTCTAATGGTGACCACAATTACAATGTAGCTCCAGCAGCAAATATTGAGATCCTAAACCCAAATATCTATCAATGCACGTGAAATAGTGAGCAAACAATAGTAGCAAATGTTATTATAGACACACAATGGTGAAATATTGCAATAACGGATACATACAGAAATCAAATACCCGGGTACTATAGTATATACGAATAGTCCTTAAACATAGTTCAAGTGATGCAGATTTTTCTCCGGGTGTCCACTCATAGCGGATATGCGGCAGCTGAAACTCCTTCCAAGGCTGATGGCACCAGCGACAAACTACAGATGAAAGGGAGACAAAAGGAGGCGCCACAATAGTGTGAAATCGTAGGTAAAGGGACCCCCACAAAACGATACAGGATCACTTACTGGATATAAAGCACTTGAGAAGTGCCACAGGTGCAGGCTGAACTATTCAAAGCTGTCCAGCGAGCTTATCCTTCCGGTCAAACAGCCAAAGGGTTAACTTCAGATTGCCCCACACGTATTGGGATCAAAGAAGAGCCAAACAATAGTGGATTCCCACTTAGGAAAGAAAATCCAGCTATATATAGGGCTAAAAAATAGTTCAAAAGTCGGATCGACTAGTAAAAGCAATAATAAAACAAGCGTGATGACAAATAGGTAAAAATATAACCAAAAAGTTTATTTAAACCTAATACACTACGCGTTTCCCGGTCACAACAACCGTTTCATCAGGTGTAAAAAGCTAACAGTCATCACACTATTTGTAACAAAACTCGGCGTTCCAAAAATTCCATTGCGCATGCCCATTGAAGCCATGAACCAATGAGATGAAAATCTGAGCCGGCACAATTTCGGATAGGTCATACATTGGGGGGGTGTGGTACCAGCCTCCACCACGAGTGTTACCTGTCACTCAAATGACGTCACTATAGAGCACGGCAAGTATCTAATAGCTAAAATACGCCGGCATGATGCTCACTAATATAACTACGCTAATATGGTCACATAGGGAGAGACCACAAAATTAAGATTCCCTCATGTGATCCCGAAAGTGGCCTAGATGTATCTTTTATTTTTTAAATAAATTAAATAATAAAAAAAAATAAAATGTAACATCCTTCTAATTCTTAAATAATATATATATTAAATATTGTATATACAGTCAGTGGGGAGTAAATAAATATAAAAAATATAAAATAATATCTTAATATTCTACTTTACGACAATCAAAAATATATAAAATAATAACTGTTATTCCATATAGCCCTGAGGAGTATTCCTGGCCTCATGTTAAAAACTCGATGTAGAATACATCTAAGCTAAAAAATAATAGGGTAACACCCCATAGTGGAGGTGGATCACTTGTATAACTAAAAAATGTAAAAAAGTAATATTTGTGTATTACCACTAAAATAAGACAATAATATATAATTTTACCATGCCAGCTCAGGGATCATCTGATCAGTCATGACTTGATACACAAATGAATTTATATTCTAGAGTCTAGACAAATATATATATTACACATATAAAATCACATAAAAATAAAAGTGGATTACTACTCTGACGTATAAACCCATAAATGATACACATTAAAAGTCTCAGATAAAATCACATAGACACCAATGCCAAATGTGACAGATAGGTGTATAGAGTTACATAAATACATCAATATAAACATAATAATAAATCCCAAAAGAGACAAAGAGAAGTTAATCATGTTCACTTAATTGAAAGCTGCCATGTCAATGTTTTCATTTAGACCATGGGGCTTCAAAGTTTTTAATTTCCATATCCAATAAGTCTCTCTTTGTCGCAAGTGGATAAACCTATTTCTACCCCATTTGGGAGCAACATGTTCTATAGGAAGAATACTATATATATCACTTTCTCCCAGATGGCATTGTCCCTTGTGACGAGGAACACTATGATTCATCAATTCTTTCTTCACATTTCTCATGTGTTCCCCCCATCTTTTTTTGATGGGTCTTGAGGTTCTCCCTACATACTGAACCCCACATTTGCATTGTAGCAAATATACCACAAATGTTGAATCACATGTGAAATGTGAAGAAACACTAAAAATTTCATTGGTAACAAATGACTTAAATTCAGTAACCTGCCCCATCGTATAGCTACACAACCCACAGTTATTTTTCCCACATTTAAAAAAACCTATCTTAGTTGTTAAAAAAGAATTGGTATTAACTTTGTTTACCACCCTATTTGTGCGTTTTTTCATTAAGATCTTACTCGGTGCCAACCTATTTTTAAGGGTCTGAGCTCTTCTAAAGGTGCAGATAGGAGTGTCTTCCAATATTTGTTTCAAAACTGGATCATTTTTTAAAATAAACCAATACTTCTGTAAAATATTCTTAATTAGATGATGATTATTATTATACCTAGTAATAAATCGGGGATGATTATTGATTTTGGACTTAAATAGTAACCTTTCCTCTTCCGAGTTAAATGTTTTTTCATATTTGTCCTTTTTCTTAGAATTAAACAAATCAGATCTTACTTTATTTCTAGCCTTTTGGTAGCCTAATTCTATGAGTTTCGATGGATAATCTCTTGCAAGGAACCTCTCTTTTAATATTTGTGATTGCTCATCAAAAACAGATATCTCTGTACAATTTCTGCGTATTCTGCAGAATTGATTGAATGGAATATTTTCTTTCCATGGTTTGTAATGGTTACTTTTAAAATTCAAATAACTATTTGTATCTACAGTTTTGAAAAAAGTCTTGGTTGAAACAGACCCTTTTGAATCCCAATATAATATAAGATCCAAAAATTCAATTTGTTCCTTTGAGATGTTCGAGGTGAATGTCAAACCCATATTGTTGGCATTCAAAAATTCCACAAATTCCTTTGCCTCAGACTCTGTTCCATCCCACATAAAGAGCAAATCATCAATAAAGCGGCCATAGAAGACCAGGTTCGCCCTTGCTGGGGAATTATATATATACTCCTCTTCAAAAGCCCCCATAAACAAGTTCGCAAAGCTTGGGGCGAACCTGGTCCCCATGGCCGTGCCCTTTATTTGTAGAAAAAACTGCTCCTGAAACACAAAATAATTGTGCTTTAACACAAAAGAAATAGCATCCAACAGGAAAATTTTCTGTTGTTCAGGTAAATAAATGTCTCTAGATAAAAATTTGTCAATAGAGCTGATCCCTAAATCATGCGCTATATTTGAATAAAGTGCCGACACATCACATGTCATCCAAACTAAGTTTTTTTATATCTAAATTGTTTAGTTTAGATAGTTTATTTATTAAGTCTGGTGTGTCTTTTATATACGATGGTAAACACTTTACTTCTTTTTTTAGAAACGAGTCTATGTACTCGGATAGATTACACGTGAGATTCCCGATCCCCGATATAATCGGGCGACCGGGAGGATTATTTTTACATTTATGGATTTTAGGGAGATGGTAATAGTATGCAAGACTGGGGGTACCTGGGTTTAAGAATTCTTTTTCTTTCTTAGTAAGGATCCCTTTATAGAACCCATCATCTATAAGTTTAACCAAACCAATCATATATTTTTTGGTAGGGTTAAAAGATAATCTTTTGTAGTACTCCGGATTGAATAAGATCCGGTTAGCTTCACCAACATAATCACCCCAGTCTTGCAATACTATTCCACCTCCCTTGTCGGCCTGTCTAATCACTAGAGACTGATCTTTTGCTAACTTTGATAGGGCTTTTACTTCATAAATGTTCAAATTTGAGGCCTTACTCTTACTACCATTTTGATTGTTCAGAGAGCTGAAATCTTCTAAAACTAAATCTTGAAAGAGTTGAATATTATGATTAGTGATGGGTGGATTAAAACTAGATTTCAACATTAGATTGGAATGAACAAAATCATCGAACAGAGAATCACATAGATCTTCTGGTTCATAGTAGATGATATCTGTAGTGGGTCTTTCAGTCATGTCATTGGTAACTATTGGTAAACGTTTATCTTGTTTCAATTTTTTGTCACAGAAGTATCGTTGTAACGATAACTTCCTGACAAATTTATTTAAATCAACAAATAATTCAAAGATATTGTGTTCATTCGAAGGACAAAAAGACAGCCCTCTATTCAGAACACATATCTCTTCATTTGTCAAAACATGGCTGGAAAGATTAAAAATACCCTCTTTCATTCTTTTAAATTTCTCCTTTTTGGCAGATTTTGCTCTCCCTCTGCTGCCACGTTGGCGTATGTTCTTTTTCTTGGTGGCGGAGTATAGAAACCTTCCTTTGCATGATTTGTTTCCATTTGTTTTAATCTGATAGGTATTTGTCTTTGATGTTGTCTGTAAAAATCTTGTTTTTTGTCTATTTGAAAAACCTGTGGTCTTTCTGCTCTATGTTCAGATTCTGTATTATAATATGTCGAACTAGAAGGTTTAAAATGGTGACCCTTGTTATGAAAATAACTCGTGTTACCATTGTTGTGGGAGTGACTCGTGTTACCATAATCCCTGTCTTGTTCTCTTCTATACCAATCATTATCCTCTTTTCTATAGTCTCTAAAATTATTCCTCTCTTTATGTTTTTCTTGGGGATAGAAACTTTCTCTATTTCTCCAAGTGGAGTTATATTGTCTAGGAGAATTATGTCCCCTATTGAAATCCCTGTTGGTATTAAAATTATTATTATTATGGTACACATGTTCTCCATTATTAAAACTTAAATTCTTTCTTTTATCCTTTGGTTTCTTGTATTCTACTTTGATCCAATCCTCTTTTTTAGAAGAATTTTTTATATTGGGGTTCTCTTCTAAATCTATACCTTCTTCCATAGCGGTTTCAGAAGGAATTTTATTTGTATAAATGCATCCTTCTGAATAGTCTTTTTCGTCTCTGGCTAATTTCTTAGATTTAATCTTAATTAGTTTCTTCTGATATTTATCTGTTCTTTCTAAAATCTCTTTATTCTTACTTTCATACTCAGAGTGTTGTTCATATTTAAGAAGAGCTGCTTGGAGTTCTTCTATTAAAGATTCAGTATTATTCAACAACATTTCTCTATGTTCAATCAATAAATCTATTAATTTGAAGGAACACTCAGATAGTAGATTTTGCCATTTTGATGTTAATTCAGCATCATTAGTGAATGAACATAGTTTAGATAATCTAAGACCTCTGGGTATATGCCCCTTCAGTTTGTATTTTTTTAAAGTGTCAATATCCCACCAGTGTCTGTGTTCCTGTTTAAGTGCATCCTCTAATTTAATAAATAGTTGTGTCATAGATAGACTGCTATTGTCAGTGGATGTGGATATCTCAATAAAATTATCACACGTGCTAAGAGTCAAACGACTCTGATTACGGATTTCCTTACTTTGCATTTTGCAAAAATAATAATAATATAGTTTATAAAGTTAAACGAAAGTCGCTCTTCACCAAAGCCTACTAGTGAAAAACAAAATGTGATATGATATAGTGAAGGCGCCTATAAATAGTGCACTCTAATACAGTGCATACAAAAAATATATAAAAAATATAAATCTCCGTGTCCTAAATATACTCTTCAACAAAGGACAAGTAATGTGCGTGAATAAAATTTCACAACAATGCTGGATATATGATGCAAAAACTAGTGTCAAGTGTATATAATTATACAAAAGTGAAAGATTATGAATATTGGAGTGTAACAAAATGAAAATGTGAACGCAATATATCGTAATATACAGTGCCAAAAATATATATAAAGTGTAATGTGTCCTTCTAATGGTGACCACAATTACAATGTAGCTCCAGCAGCAAATATTGAGATCCTAAACCCAAATATCTATCAATGCACGTGAAATAGTGAGCAAACAATAGTAGCAAATGTTATTATAGACACACAATGGTGAAATATTGCAATAACGGATACATACAGAAATCAAATACCCGGGTACTATAGTATATACGAATAGTCCTTAAACATAGTTCAAGTGATGCAGATTTTTCTCCGGGTGTCCACTCATAGCGGATATGCGGCAGCTGAAACTCCTTCCAAGGCTGATGGCACCAGCGACAAACTACAGATGAAAGGGAGACAAAAGGAGGCGCCACAATAGTGTGAAATCGTAGGTAAAGGGACCCCCACAAAACGATACAGGATCACTTACTGGATATAAAGCACTTGAGAAGTGCCACAGGTGCAGGCTGAACTATTCAAAGCTGTCCAGCGAGCTTATCCTTCCGGTCAAACAGCCAAAGGGTTAACTTCAGATTGCCCCACACGTATTGGGATCAAAGAAGAGCCAAACAATAGTGGATTCCCACTTAGGAAAGAAAATCCAGCTATATATAGGGCTAAAAAATAGTTCAAAAGTCGGATCGACTAGTAAAAGCAATAATAAAACAAGCGTGATGACAAATAGGTAAAAATATAACCAAAAAGTTTATTTAAACCTAATACACTACGCGTTTCCCGGTCACAACAACCGTTTCATCAGGTGTAAAAAGCTAACAGTCATCACACTATTTGTAACAAAACTCGGCGTTCCAAAAATTCCATTGCGCATGCCCATTGAAGCCATGAACCAATGAGATGAAAATCTGAGCCGGCACAATTTCGGATAGGTCATACATTGGGGGGGTGTGGTACCAGCCTCCACCACGAGTGTTACCTGTCACTCAAATGACGTCACTATAGAGCACGGCAAGTATCTAATAGCTAAAATACGCCGGCATGATGCTCACTAATATAACTACGCTAATATGGTCACATAGGGAGAGACCACAAAATTAAGATTCCCTCATGTGATCCCGAAAGTGGCCTAGATGTATCTTTTATTTTTTAAATAAATTAAATAATAAAAAAAAATAAAATGTAACATCCTTCTAATTCTTAAATAATATATATATTAAATATTGTATATACAGTCAGTGGGGAGTAAATAAATATAAAAAATATAAAATAATATCTTAATATTCTACTTTACGACAATCAAAAATATATAAAATAATAACTGTTATTCCATATAGCCCTGAGGAGTATTCCTGGCCTCATGTTAAAAACTCGATGTAGAATACATCTAAGCTAAAAAATAATAGGGTAACACCCCATAGTGGAGGTGGATCACTTGTATAACTAAAAAATGTAAAAAAGTAATATTTGTGTATTACCACTAAAATAAGACAATAATATATAATTTTACCATGCCAGCTCAGGGATCATCTGATCAGTCATGACTTGATACACAAATGAATTTATATTCTAGAGTCTAGACAAATATATATATTACACATATAAAATCACATAAAAATAAAAGTGGATTACTACTCTGACGTATAAACCCATAAATGATACACATTAAAAGTCTCAGATAAAATCACATAGACACCAATGCCAAATGTGACAGATAGGTGTATAGAGTTACATAAATACATCAATATAAACATAATAATAAATCCCAAAAGAGACAAAGAGAAGTTAATCATGTTCACTTAATTGAAAGCTGCCATGTCAATGTTTTCATTTAGACCATGGGGCTTCAAAGTTTTTAATTTCCATATCCAATAAGTCTCTCTTTGTCGCAAGTGGATAAACCTATTTCTACCCCATTTGGGAGCAACATGTTCTATAGGAAGAATACTATATATATCACTTTCTCCCAGATGGCATTGTCCCTTGTGACGAGGAACACTATGATTCATCAATTCTTTCTTCACATTTCTCATGTGTTCCCCCCATCTTTTTTTGATGGGTCTTGAGGTTCTCCCTACATACTGAACCCCACATTTGCATTGTAGCAAATATACCACAAATGTTGAATCACATGTGAAATGTGAAGAAACACTAAAAATTTCATTGGTAACAAATGACTTAAATTCAGTAACCTGCCCCATCGTATAGCTACACAACCCACAGTTATTTTTCCCACATTTAAAAAAACCTATCTTAGTTGTTAAAAAAGAATTGGTATTAACTTTGTTTACCACCCTATTTGTGCGTTTTTTCATTAAGATCTTACTCGGTGCCAACCTATTTTTAAGGGTCTGAGCTCTTCTAAAGGTGCAGATAGGAGTGTCTTCCAATATTTGTTTCAAAACTGGATCATTTTTTAAAATAAACCAATACTTCTGTAAAATATTCTTAATTAGATGATGATTATTATTATACCTAGTAATAAATCGGGGATGATTATTGATTTTGGACTTAAATAGTAACCTTTCCTCTTCCGAGTTAAATGTTTTTTCATATTTGTCCTTTTTCTTAGAATTAAACAAATCAGATCTTACTTTATTTCTAGCCTTTTGGTAGCCTAATTCTATGAGTTTCGATGGATAATCTCTTGCAAGGAACCTCTCTTTTAATATTTGTGATTGCTCATCAAAAACAGATATCTCTGTACAATTTCTGCGTATTCTGCAGAATTGATTGAATGGAATATTTTCTTTCCATGGTTTGTAATGGTTACTTTTAAAATTCAAATAACTATTTGTATCTACAGTTTTGAAAAAAGTCTTGGTTGAAACAGACCCTTTTGAATCCCAATATAATATAAGATCCAAAAATTCAATTTGTTCCTTTGAGATGTTCGAGGTGAATGTCAAACCCATATTGTTGGCATTCAAAAATTCCACAAATTCCTTTGCCTCAGACTCTGTTCCATCCCACATAAAGAGCAAATCATCAATAAAGCGGCCATAGAAGACCAGGTTCGCCCTTGCTGGGGAATTATATATATACTCCTCTTCAAAAGCCCCCATAAACAAGTTCGCAAAGCTTGGGGCGAACCTGGTCCCCATGGCCGTGCCCTTTATTTGTAGAAAAAACTGCTCCTGAAACACAAAATAATTTATGTGGGATGGAACAGAGTCTGAGGCAAAGGAATTTGTGGAATTTTTGAATGCCAACAATATGGGTTTGACATTCACCTCGAACATCTCAAAGGAACAAATTGAATTTTTGGATCTTATATTATATTGGGATTCAAAAGGGTCTGTTTCAACCAAGACTTTTTTCAAAACTGTAGATACAAATAGTTATTTGAATTTTAAAAGTAACCATTACAAACCATGGAAAGAAAATATTCCATTCAATCAATTCTGCAGAATACGCAGAAATTGTACAGAGATATCTGTTTTTGATGAGCAATCACAAATATTAAAAGAGAGGTTCCTTGCAAGAGATTATCCATCGAAACTCATAGAATTAGGCTACCAAAAGGCTAGAAATAAAGTAAGATCTGATTTGTTTAATTCTAAGAAAAAGGACAAATATGAAAAAACATTTAACTCGGAAGAGGAAAGGTTACTATTTAAGTCCAAAATCAATAATCATCCCCGATTTATTACTAGGTATAATAATAATCATCATCTAATTAAGAATATTTTACAGAAGTATTGGTTTATTTTAAAAAATGATCCAGTTTTGAAACAAATATTGGAAGACACTCCTATCTGCACCTTTAGAAGAGCTCAGACCCTTAAAAATAGGTTGGCACCGAGTAAGATCTTAATGAAAAAACGCACAAATAGGGTGGTAAACAAAGTTAATACCAATTCTTTTTTAACAACTAAGATAGGTTTTTTTAAATGTGGGAAAAATAACTGTGGGTTGTGTAGCTATACGATGGGGCAGGTTACTGAATTTAAGTCATTTGTTACCAATGAAATTTTTAGTGTTTCTTCACATTTCACGTGTGATTCAACATTTGTGGTATATTTGCTACAATGCAAATGTGGGGTTCAGTATGTAGGGAGAACCTCAAGACCCATCAAAAAAAGATGGGGGGAACACATGAGAAATGTGAAGAAAGAATTGATGAATCATAGTGTTCCTCGTCACAAGGGACAATGCCATCTGGGAGAAAGTGATATATATAGTATTCTTCCTATAGAACATGTTGCTCCCAAATGGGGTAGAAATAGGTTTATCCACTTGCGACAAAGAGAGACTTATTGGATATGGAAATTAAAAACTTTGAAGCCCCATGGTCTAAATGAAAACATTGACATGGCAGCTTTCAATTAAGTGAACATGATTAACTTCTCTTTGTCTCTTTTGGGATTTATTATTATGTTTATATTGATGTATTTATGTAACTCTATACACCTATCTGTCACATTTGGCATTGGTGTCTATGTGATTTTATCTGAGACTTTTAATGTGTATCATTTATGGGTTTATACGTCAGAGTAGTAATCCACTTTTATTTTTATGTGATTTTATATGTGTAATATATATATTTGTCTAGACTCTAGAATATAAATTCATTTGTGTATCAAGTCATGACTGATCAGATGATCCCTGAGCTGGCATGGTAAAATTATATATTATTGTCTTATTTTAGTGGTAATACACAAATATTACTTTTTTACATTTTTTAGTTATACAGGTGATCCACCTCCACTATGGGGTGTTACCCTATTATTTTTTAGCTTAGATGTATTCTACATCGAGTTTTTAACATGAGGCCAGGAATACTCCTCAGGGCTATATGGAATAACAGTTATTATTTTATATATTTTTGATTGTCGTAAAGTAGAATATTAAGATATTATTTTATATTTTTTATATTTATTTACTCCCCACTGACTGTATATACAATATTTAATATATATATTATTTAAGAATTAGAAGGATGTTACATTTTATTTTTTTTTATTATTTAATTTATTTCAAAAATAAAAGATACATCTAGGCCACTTTCGGGATCACATGAGGGAATCTTAATTTTGTGGTCTCTCCCTATGTGACCATATTAGCGTAGTTATATTAGTGAGCATCATGCCGGCGTATTTTAGCTATTAGATACTTGCCGTGCTCTATAGTGACGTCATTTGAGTGACAGGTAACACTCGTGGTGGAGGCTGGTACCACACACCCCCAATGTATGACCTATCCGAAATTGTGCCGGCTCAGATTTTCATCTCATTGGTTCATGGCTTCAATGGGCATGCGCAATGGAATTTTTGGAACGCCGAGTTTTGTTACAAATAGTGTGATGACTGTTAGCTTTTTACACCTGATGAAACGGTTGTTGTGACCGGGAAACGCGTAGTGTATTAGGTTTAAATAAACTTTTTGGTTATATTTTTACCTATTTGTCATCACGCTTGTTTTATTATTGCTTTTACTAGTCGATCCGACTTTTGAACTATTTTTTAGCCCTATATATAGCTGGATTTTCTTTCCTAAGTGGGAATCCACTATTGTTTGGCTCTTCTTTGATCCCAATACGTGTGGGGCAATCTGAAGTTAACCCTTTGGCTGTTTGACCGGAAGGATAAGCTCGCTGGACAGCTTTGAATAGTTCAGCCTGCACCTGTGGCACTTCTCAAGTGCTTTATATCCAGTAAGTGATCCTGTATCGTTTTGTGGGGGTCCCTTTACCTACGATTTCACACTATTGTGGCGCCTCCTTTTGTCTCCCTTTCATCTGTAGTTTGTCGCTGGTGCCATCAGCCTTGGAAGGAGTTTCAGCTGCCGCATATCCGCTATGAGTGGACACCCGGAGAAAAATCTGCATCACTTGAACTATGTTTAAGGACTATTCGTATATACTATAGTACCCGGGTATTTGATTTCTGTATGTATCCGTTATTGCAATATTTCACCATTGTGTGTCTATAATAACATTTGCTACTATTGTTTGCTCACTATTTCACGTGCATTGATAGATATTTGGGTTTAGGATCTCAATATTTGCTGCTGGAGCTACATTGTAATTGTGGTCACCATTAGAAGGACACATTACACTTTATATATATTTTTGGCACTGTATATTACGATATATTGCGTTCACATTTTCATTTTGTTACACTCCAATATTCATAATCTTTCACTTTTGTATAATTATATACACTTGACACTAGTTTTTGCATCATATATCCAGCATTGTTGTGAAATTTTATTCACGCACATTACTTGTCCTTTGTTGAAGAGTATATTTAGGACACGGAGATTTATATTTTTTATATATTTTTTGTATGCACTGTATTATAGTATATTGTATATTTCTACTAATAATATACCCAGGTACTCCATTAAGCTTTAAAACAATCTAATAGATTATCCCAATGTTTAATGATGAGTCTATAGTAAAAATGCACATCACTAGCTAAGTATTGTGACATATTAAAAAGTTAATACGAACATATATACAATCCATAACATCACATACTAAACACTATATGAATATGAATATGTTGCTTAACAAGAGTAGGAGTTGAAAGAATAAAAAATACAAAGTTAGAAGTATTAATTAAAGAGAGAGATTAGAGTGTTAGAGCAGGTAACAAGTATCAAAGAGAAAAGACTATTCCCAATAATTAATGAGTTCATACCTAGAGTTCAAACCTTGAGGTATACGAGTGCCCAACCTAAATATCTAATACATCTCTCTTTTGGACAGAATTTGTTCAAGATTACCTCCCCTTTTAGGGGGTTTTACAAGTGGAGTGGAGGATCTACCCATTGATATAGTAGACAGATGTTCCTGAATTTGGGATTTGACATCAGTACTAGTGAGCCCAATATATTGGAGTTTGCAAGAAGTGCACTCAATAAGGTAGATTACAAAGGAGGAAGTGCAATTCAAACATGATTGTATATCAAAAGTTTCCCCTGTGACAAAGGACCTTAAACTTTGGGTAATAAAAGCATAATCACAGGGTTTTTACTTATTGTGTCCACATCTAAACATCCCCACATGGGTAAGCCAAGAACTAGATGGATAAATGGTAGATTTAAGTTGTGTGGGGGATAGTATAGAGCCTAAAATACGGCACTTTCTATATGAACATCTGATTCCCTTCCTTACATCAACCATAACTGTCAGCCGCTGCCAAAAGCACAAAATGCTTCTTAATTATAGCACATATCTGTGGGTATTGGGTGCTATAACCTGTAACAAAATGTAGTCCTTTAAAATTAGTTAATTGATTCCTACATGAACCATCTGATAGCAAGAGCTCCCTGTCAGTGTTGTCAACCTCCTTCCTGGCTCTATATACTTCCCTTTTGGGGTATTTCCTGGCAAATAACCATCTGTCCAATTCACCAGCCTCAATCACAAAATCAGAATGATCACTACAATTTAGTTTTAACCTTGTGAACTGGCCTTTGGCCACAGCAAACATCACATGATCAGGATGGCAGCTGGTGGGGTGGAGGGGGGTATTCCCAGCTATAGGTTTGCAATAAACCTTGGACATTATTTTAACACTGTCATCTCCTATCAAAAATGAGATCCAGAAAATTGATCTGTCTGGAGTGGTGCTCAAAGGTGAATCGCAACCCCATATCTGATACTCAACAAAGGGGGCAATCAAATCTTCTGGGCCTGATCAGATCAGCAGCAAATCATCAATAAACGTTTTAAACAGTCTTATATAAGGTCTGAATGGGTTACTCTCTCCAAAGATATGCACCATCTCCTGCCATCCTAAATATAAGTTCGCGTAGGATGGAGCAAATTTTGCTCCCATAGCCGTACCACATCTTTGGAGAAAGAATTCCCCCTCAAATCTAAAATAATTGTGGGTAAGCAAAACATTTGCCACCTTTATGATATACTGTTGATACTCACAGGTATATTGGGTAAAGTGTTGAAGAAAAAAATGTAATGCTAGTATACCTTTATTATGGGGAATAGATGAATATACCGACACTGCATCAATTGTCAGCCAAGTGTAGCCATTATTCTATGATGCATCTCTTCATGTCTACTACAGGGTCATTTATTTATGGAGGTATGTAACCTCGGCACTCTATTGACTCTGCACTGGAGGTTTGGGATTTGAGTTTTAAGTGGAGCGTAGGTTTCGGTGGCTGAGCAGTGAGAGCTATTTACTGACCTATAGACGGGCATTTATGGACTTATACTAATGATCCCTATTTCCTTTTTTCCTAATCCTAATTGAGCGTCACATGAACTATCTGAAGTGAAAATGTCATGACAAGGGGGGATTCCAGCGCCCAGATGGCTTAGACTTCAAGGAGGGACAAAGATTATCCATCAGTGAGTAAAACTTTTTAAATCCCATATTTGAGCGGCTTTGAATATAACTAGAAGGGCATTGACTCTCCCATATATTTGGAAATTGATAATAGAAGTAAATTAGAAAGGTTTTAAAAAATTTAGTTTTTTAATTCTGACTTCTGATGTCCCCTAATAAATTAATAATTTTGCATTTCTAATGGATTGGTATGCTTTATATAAAAAACTGAAATATAAGATACATTGTCATGTGAAGGTTATATTAAGGTGACTTTTATCAATATGTTAACAATGTCATCCTCCACAAAGATTTATGCTTTGTAGAATTATTATTTCACAGTATGATATTATATCTCAAAGAAACAGCCCAAGGATCAACATTTACAACAAAGAGCAAAGTGGATATTTGGATGTTTATCAGATGAAAAATCCTTCTGTTCTTTGTAGCTATGTTATGCCACAATGATGTAAGTGAATACTTAGGACATTTTGAGGTAAAATATCTTTCTTTTTTACATTGAAATGCTCAGGTGATAATTTAGTCAGCTTTTTACAGCTATGCATCACTTTCAAGTGTTTCAACATTTGAATATCATGGCCCTTTAATTATAGATCCAGGGGCTTTTTTTTTCAGAAGGAAATTAGAAAGGTCAGTGTTTCCTCTGTAATGTATGGGTTAATGTATGCTGCAGTTCACACACACCTGTCTTACAATTAATCAGTTTGGGGCTTTATAGGCAGATCTGTGGTAAGCAGTCTTTCTCTCATTAAAGGGACAGTCAACACCAGAATTGTTGTTGTTTTGAAAGATAGATAATCCCTTAATTACCAATTACCCAGTTTTGCATAACCAACACAGTTATAATTATACACATTTTACCTCTGTAATTACCTTGTATATAAGCCTCAGCAGACTTCCCCCTTATTTCAGTTCTTTTGACAGACTTGCATTTTAGCCAATCAGAGCTGTCTCCATGGTAAATTCACGTGCAGGAGCTCAATGTTATCTATATGAAACACGTGAACTAATGCCCTCTAGTGGTGAAAAACTATTAAAATGCATTTAAATTAGAGGTGGCCTTCAAGGTCTAAGAAATTAGCATATGAACCTCCTAGGTTTAGCTTTCAACTAAGAATACCAAGAGAACATAGCAAAATTGGTGATAAAAGTAAATTGGAAAGTTGTTTAAAATTACATGCCCTATTTGAAACATGATAGTTTTTTTTGGACTTGACTGTCCCTTTAAACAGACATCTACCAGGGAGGTAAAGCTGGAGAATGCTGATGACCGAGAAAAACTGGTAAGAGAGACAAATATTTGTTAAAGGGACTTAAAACAAGTTGGGATAAAGACAAAATATAATAATATCTATGTACTTTAATGACTTTACCTGCAAATGCCTCGCCATTAACCCTTTCTTTTAAGTTTCTGTATTGTACAGTAGTGATGTTGCGAACCTAAAATTTTCGGTTCGCGAACCGCGGACTCGAACTTCCGGTATTGTTCGCGAACGTGCGAACCGCGCGAACCGCCATTGAATTCAATAGGCAGGCAAACTTTAAAACCTACAAGGACTCTTTCTGGCCACAATAGTGATGGAAAAGTTGTTTCAAGGGTCCTAACACCTGGACTGTTGCATGCTGGAGGGGGATCCCTGGCAAAACTCCCATGGAAAATTACATAGTTGATGCAGAGTCTGCTTTTAAGCCATAATGGGTCTAAATCAACTAACATTCCCAAAGTGGCTGTCTCAAAACATCCCGGACAGAAGATAGATTGATAGTGATAGATAGGATAGATAGATATACATAGATTGATAGTTAGATAGAATCGATAGAAGAGAAATAGATATATTTGTTAGATATATAATTATATATAATAATAAGACATGTGGTCTGCTACCTATTTTAACGAGGTTGTGTTTTAAGTACTACCATTCTTAGCACTTTAATCTCTGTAACTCCCCCTATTTGGTGAGGTCTATACGGCCTGGATGATTACCCATACAAAATATAATAATAAGACATCTGCTCTTGGTCTGCGACCCATGGTAACTATGTTGTGTTAATTAGTAATGTCCTTCACATTTTAATAGCTGTTACTCATACTCACCCTATCGGTGGAGGTCTATATGGCCTGCATGATTACCCTTACAAAATATAACAACCAAACATATGTTCTGGGACCCATGGTAAGTAGGTTGTGTTATGTAGTACTGTTCTTTGCATTTTCATACCTGTTACAACACCAAATGGTGGCAGGTCTATCTGTCCTTCATGATTAGCTGCACCCAAACCCAAAAAAAAAGCCGAGTGGTCTTAGACTAACACCCATGGCTAACTCTGTTGTTTCAATTAGTACTATTCTTAGCACTTTCATCCCTGTTACGGGCGGTCTACATGGCCATCATGATTAGCCGAACAAAATACTACAATCCAACCTTTGCTCAGTCTTCATAGGCCCTTCATTGTCTGTATTTTGATAGTACAGTTCTTATTATTTTTATAGCTGATACAACACCGAATGTTGTCAGCTCTATATGGCCTGCAGGATTAGCTGCACCCAATACAAAAATAAATCCAAGCGGTCTTGGATTAACACCCATGGCTAACTCTGTTGTTTCAAGTAATACTATTCTTAGCACTTTCATCTCATCATCCCTGTTACTTCCAGGACTCTCGGTGGTGGTGGTCTACATGGCCATCATGATTAGCCTAACCAAATACTACAATCCAACCTTGGCTCAGTCTTCCTAAGGCCCTTCATTGGCTGTATTTTGCTAGTACTGTTCTTATTACTATGGTGGTCTACATGGCCATCATGATTAGCCTAACCAAATACTACAATCCAACCTTGGCTCAGTCTTCCTAAGGCCCTTCATTGGCTGTATTTTGTTAGTACTGTTCTTATTAGTTTAATAGCTGATACGACACTGAATGTTGTCAGCTCTATATGGCCTGCATGAATAGCCGCACCCAAAGCCAAAAAAAAGCCAAGCGGTTTTGCACTAACACCCATGGCTAACTCTGTTGTTTCAAGTTCTACTATTCTTAGCTCTTTCATCTCATCATCCCTGTTACTTCCAGGACTCTCGGTGGTGGTGGTCTACATGGCCATCATGATTAGCCTAACCAAATACTACAATCCAACCTTGGCCCAGTCTTCCTAAGGCCCTTCATTGGCTGTATTTTGGTAGTACTGTTCTTATTAGTTTAATAGCTGATACGACACCGAATGTTGTCAGCTCTATATGGCTTGCATGAATAGCCGCACCCAAAGCCAAAAAAAAAAGCCAAGCGGTTTTGCACTAACACCCATGGCTAACTCTGTTGTTTCAAGTTCTACTATTCTTAGCTCTTTCATCTCATCATCCCTGTTACTTCCAGGACTCTCGGTGGTGGTGGTCTACATGGCCATCATGATTAGCCTAACCAAATACTACAATCCAACCTTGGCTCAGTCTTCCTAAGGCCCTTCATTGGCTGTATTTTGGTAGTACTGTCATCCTTTTGAATAAAAGATTACAGTAAAGGCATTGATTTTAGAAAGCCACAGATCATTATTTGCAACCGTGAATTTAGAAAAAAAAATTGATTACACAGCCGTGACACTTATTTATGCTCAGGCCTTTTTAATACGAGGGTCCCGGAGCCTCAACCGAAACAACAGCATGAAAGAAGAGATATGTCATCCTTTTGAATAAAAGATTACAGGAAAGGCATTGATTTTAGAAACCCACAGATCATTATTTGCAACCGTGAATTTAGAAAAAAAAATTGATTACACACCCGTCACACTTATTTAGCTCAGGCCTTTTTAATACGATGGTCCCGGAGCCTCAACCGAAAAAAACAGCATGAAAGATGAGATATGTCATCCTTTTGAATAAAAGATTACAGGAAAGGCATTGATTTTAGAAACCCACAGATCATTATTTGCAACCATGAATTTAGAAAAAAAAATTGATTACACAGCCGTCACACTTATTTATGCTCAGGCCTTTTTAATACGAGGGTCCCGGAGCCTCAACCGAAACAACAGCATGAAAGAGGAGATATGTCATCCTTTTGAATAAAAGATTACAGGAAAGGCATTGATTTTAGAAACCCACAGATCATTATTTGCAACCGTGAATTTAGAAAAAAAAAGTGATTACACACCCGTCACACTTATTTATGCTCAGGCCTTTTTAATATGATGGTCCCGGAGCCTCAACCGAAACAACAGCATGAAAGAGGAGATATGTCATCCTTTTGAATAAAAGATTACAGGAAAGGCATTGATTTTAGAAAGCCACAGATCATTATTTGCAACCGTGAATTTAGAAAAAAAAATTGATTACACAGCCGTGACACTTATTTATGCTCAGGCCTTTTTAATACGAGGGTCCCGGAGCCTCAACCGAAACAACAGCATGAAAGAGGAGATATGTCATCCTTTTGAATAAAAGATTACAGGAAAGGCATTGATTTTAGAAAGCCACAGATCATTATTTGCAACCGTGAAATTAGACAAAAACATTGATTAGACAGCCGTGACACTTATTTATGCTCAGGCCTTTTTAATATGAGGGTCCCGGAGCCTCAACCAAAACAGCATGAAAGAGGAGATATGTCATCCTTTTGAATAAAAGATTACAGGAAAGGCATTGATTTTAGAAACCCACAGATCATTATTTGCAACCGTGAATTTAGAAAAAAAAATTGATTACACAGCCGTCACACTTATTTATGCTCAGGCCTTTTTAATACGAGGGTCCCGGAGCCTCAACCGAAACAACAGCATGAAAGAGGAGATATGTCATCCTTTTGAATAAAAGATTACAGGAAAGGCATTGATTTTAGAAAGCCACAGATCATTATTTGCAACCGTGAAATTAGACAAAAACATTGATTAGACAGCCGTGACACTTATTTATGCTCAGGCCTTTTTAATACGAGGGTCCCGGAGCCTCAACCGAAACAGCATGAAAGAGGAGATATGTCATCCTTTTGAATAAAAGATTACAGGAAAGGCATTGATTTTAGAAACCCACAGATCATTATTTGCAACCGTGAATTTAGAAAAAAAAATTGATTACACAGCCGTCACACTTATTTATGCTCAGGCCTTTTTAATACAAGGGTCCCGGAGCCTCAACCGAAACAACAGCATGAAAGAGGAGATATGTCATACTTTTGAATAAAAGATTACAGGAAAGGCATTGATTTTAGAAAGCCACAGATCATTATTTGCAACCATGAAATTACACAAAAACATTGATTAGACAGCCGTGACACTTATTTATGCTCAGGCCTTTTTAATACGAGGGTCCCGGAGGCTCAACCGAAACAACAGCATGAAAGAGGAGATATGTCATCCTTTTGAATAAAATATTACAGTAAAGGCATTGATTTTAGAAACCCACAGATCATTATTTGCAACTGTGAAATTAGAAAAAAAAATTGATTACACACCGGTGACACTTATTTATGCTCAGGCCTTTTTAATACGATGGTCCCGGAGCCTCAACCGAAACAACAGCATGAAAGAGGAGATATGTCATACTTTTGAATAAAAGATTACAGGAAAGGCATTGATTTTAGAAACCCACAGATCATTTATATGACCTGTGTAATAGAAAAAAACATTCATTAGACACCGGTTACACTTATTTATCCTCAGGCCTTGTTAATACGAGGGTCCCGGAGCCGCAACTGAAACAACAGCATGAAAGAGGACATATGTCAATCTTTTTGAATTATAGATTACAGGAAAGGCATTGATTTTAGAAACACTGAGATAATTACTTGCAACCGGGAAATCAAAAAAAAAATTGAACAGACACCCAGTACACTTTATTATCCATAGGCCTTTTAAGCAGAGGCTCCAGGACCCTCAACAAAAACAAGAGCAGGGAGCTGGGCATAGGAGTACAATGGAGGGTGACAATAATAATCTGAAGGTGAAGATTGCATAGTTGTGGCATTTTAATTTTGTTATCGTGGGAACTTAGTACTTGCAATGACTTTGCTCTGGTGAATCCATATCGCAAATGTGTTATTTAAGGCACTGTTTGTCTATTTTTTTGAATATCAGCATTTGGTAAATGAAGCTCAACTTAGGCTGGTGAGAAACGACCTTTCTTCTGGCTGTTTGCAAATGTTGTGGCTCTGGACAAACATGTGAATAAGGGGCCATCAGCCATATTCTGCACGCAACCCCTTTGATGATTGACGATAAACATGTGTCACCTGCAAGCAGAGCTCGTTACTTCTGTCTAAATCATCTTCCTGGTATGGACAGGCCACTGTTTCCCACAGCAAGTACGAATTTTGAAATACAAGATTGTCTTGAGTATGGTAGGAAACCAAAGTTTATTTAATTTAGTACTATCTATCACCACAAAAAATGAACTTCTTGAAACAACAAAAATGCCAGCAATTTCATGTGCTTATGGATGACAAGGACGTCATGTCCTTTGGTGCACAGAGATGGAGACGATTTTTGCCCTCCCTGTACACTACCCAGATGTCTCAAACATCACCAGAAACACAATACAGCCACTCTTGTGAAGTTCCTGGTGTTCCGGTAGCCATCTCTTTGCGCTCCTAAAGGAATACTTTATTAGTGTTTTTGTATACATCCGACAACAGCTTCGGAGACTGTGGTGACGCACATGTTATTTACTGTTGTTCCAGCTGTGGCAATATCAATTGGCATGAAAAAGTTAAGATTTGTGGGTTGTGGAGCCTATAGCTGTTAAGGTAGGACGTGTGTTTGAGGAGCTCCAGGTCTTACAAGTTACTTTGGAGTTAGTTTTCAACCTTAATTTAATTTTCTTTTTGGGATTCATAGTCACACTTTCTGGGGCTATCCAAGAGGAGCCTGGTAAAAGCAATAGTAGTCACCCCTTATATCAACGGGTACGGAGACCTGTTTTTTGCGTTTCCAATATTGCGCCGTACCCCAAACTAATCCTGAATGAAAAAAAAAATTTAAAATTTGGACTAGTGACGCACATTTTATGCACGCTGTGGCAATTGCAATTTGCAATAAAAATAATCTGCTAACAACAACCACTACCTACGACCACACCTGACTCCTGAAGTCATGCTTCAGTTATTAAGTCAAGTTAAATAAAAAAAAAAATTCTTTATTATGCGCAGCAGAGGCTCCAGGACCCTCGACAAAACCAGCAGCAGGAAAGAGGACATATGGCATCCTTTTGAAAAAAATGATTATAGGAAAGGCATTGATTTTAGAAACACAGAGATCATTAGTTGCAACCGTGAAATTACAAAAAACTTCGATTATACACCAAGTACACTTATTTATCCTTAGGCCTTTTTAGCAGAGGCTCCAGGACCCTCCACAAAACCAGCAGCATGAAAGAGGACATATGGCATCCTTTAGAAAATTAGATTACAGGAAAGGCATTGATTTTAGAAACACAGAGATCATTAGTTGCAACCGTGAAATCACAAAAAACTTCGATTATACACCAAGTACACTTATTTATCCTTAGGCCTTTTTAGCAGAGGCTCCAGGACCCTCCACAAAACCAGCAGCATGAAAGAGGACATATGGCATACTTTAGAAAATTAGATTACAGGAAAGGCATTGATTTTAGAAACACAGAGATCATTAGTTGCAACCGTGAAATCTAAAAAAACATAGATTATACACCCAGTACACTTATTTATCCTTAGGCCTTTTTAGAAGAGTGTCCCGGAGCCTCAACAGAAAGAACAGCATGAAAGAGGACATATGGCATCCTTTTGAAAAATAGATTACAGGAAAGGCATTGATTTTAGAAAGACAGAAAAAAATTGTTACAAACGGGAAATCTAAAAAAACATTGAATAGACACCCAGTACACTTCTTTATCCTTCTGCCTTTTGAGCAGAGGCTCCAGGACACTCAACAAAACCAGCAGTAGGAAAGAGGACATATGGCATCCTTTGTGAAAAAAAGATTATAGGAAAGGCATTGATTTTAGAAACCCGGGGATAATTTGTTGCAACCGTGAATTTGAATTAAAAAAAAAGATTGGATGGACACCAGGTACAATTCTTTATCCATAATGCCTTTTTATAAGAGGGTCCAGGACCCTCAAACAAAAAACCAGCAGGAAAGAGGACATATGGCATACTTTTGAACAATACAGTAAGAGTACAGGAAAGGCATTGATTTTAGAAACCCATAGATAATTTTTTGCAAATGTAAATTTGAATCAAAAAAATGATTCGATGGACACCCAGTACACCACTTTCTCCTTAGGCCTTTTTATAAGAGGGTCCTGGACCCTCAAAAAAAACACCAGCAGGAAAGAGGACATATGGCATACTTTTGAAAATTAGATTACAGGAAAGGCATTGATGTTAGAAACACAGAGATCAGTTATATGACCCGGGAAATAGAAAAAAAACATTGATTGGACACCCAGTACACTTCTTTATCCTTAGGCCTTTTTAAAAGAGTGTCCCGGAGCCTCAACAGAAAGAACAGCATGAAAGAGGACATATGGCATCCTTTTGAAAAATAGATTACAGGAAAGGCATTGATTTTTGAAAGACAGAAAAAATAAGTTACAACTGTGAAATCTAAAAAAACATTGAATAGACACCCAGTACACTTCTTTATCCTTCGGCCTTTTTAGCAGACGCTTCAGGACACTCAACAAAACCAGCAGTAGGAAAGAGGACATATGGCATCCTTTGTGAAAAAAAGATTATAGGAAAGGCATTGATTTTAGAAACCCGGGGATAATTTGTTGCAACCGTGAATTTGAATTAAAAAAAAAAGATTGGATGGACACCAGGTACAATTCTTTATCCATAATGCCTTTTTATAAGAGGGTCCAGGACCCTCAAACAAAAAACCAGCAGGAAAGAGGACATATGGCATACTTTTGAACAATAGAGTACAGGAAAGGCATAGATTTTTAGAAACCCATAAAAAAAATTTAAAATGTAAATTTGAATAAAAAAAATGATTCGATGGACAGCCAGTACACCTCTTTCTCCTTAGGTCTTTCTATAAGAGGGTCCTGGACCCTCAAAAAAACACCAGCAGGAAAGAGGACGTATGGCATCCTTTTGAACAATAGAGTACAGGTACAGCATTGATTTTACAAACCCAGAGATCATATTGGTCAATTGTTAAATAGAAAAATAAAAATGAGTGGCCAACCAGTACACCTCTTTCTCCTTAGGCCTTTTTATAAGATGGTCCTGGACACTCAAAAAAAACACCAGCAGGAAAGAGGACGTATGGCATCCTTTTGAACAATAGAGTACAGGTACGGCATTGATTTTACAAAACCAGAGATAATTTAGGTCAAATGAGAAATAGAAAATAAAAATGAGTGGACACCCAGTACACCTCTTTCACCTTAGGCCTTTTTATAAGAGTGTCCAGGACCCTCAAACAAAATACCAGCAGGAAAGAGAACATATGGCATACTTTGGAACAATGGTACGGAATTGATTTGTGAAACCCACAGATAATTGTTTGTAAAAGTGAAATAGCACCAAAAATCATGCTTGGAC
Organism: Bombina bombina; assembly: GCF_027579735.1. Lineage (NCBI taxonomy): Eukaryota > Metazoa > Chordata > Amphibia > Anura > Bombinatoridae > Bombina > Bombina bombina. Next base: position 134,632,831 of record NC_069507.1, on the reverse strand, counting down.
TCCCACTCCAGGTCGTTCACCTTCAGCTTTTTTTATAAGAGGGTCCAGCACCCTCAACAGAAACAACTGCAGGAAACACCACCACATATGCCATCCTTTTGCACAAGCGAGTACAGGTATGGCATCCATTTTAGAAACCCAAAGATAATTGAGAGGAACCAGGAACATTTTTATAAAAACTGGATGGGGCAACCATTACTACAGGTCGTTCTCCTTCAGCCTTTTTATATCATGGGCTACGACCCGCAACAGGCACAACAGCATGAAACAAAACATATTCCACCCTTTTGCACAACAGAGTACAGGTATGTCATAGATGGAATGCGGAGATAATTTAGATCAACCAAGAGACGGATAAAGATGCTTGGTCGGTCCTACTCTTTCAAATTTGTTGCATTATGCGTTCAATTGAATGGTCCACCGGATATGAGTGGTGTGTAAATTTGTACAATTCGTAACAGTTTAATCACTAGTGTTATGTGCCTTATTTTTTTTATTTGAGTTTTGTACCCACAGAGATGCAGCAGAGTCCAGAAAAATTAGGAATGTACAAATGACTGAAACATTGGGGTATTGTTGGAGCAACTACTGTAGCAGCGGCCAGAAAAATCGATGTTTGTAAAACATTTATAAAGTGCCCTAAAAGCTTGTGGCTTGAACACTAGTTGTTGGCGGATAAGTCAAGCAAGTCCTCCGTCTTTATAACCAAAAAAAAAAAGGCCAGCCTGTGTACCAGTTGTAGCCCAAGGCAGCTCATATCATCATCAGTAGTTTTTTATTCAAATGTATCACCCAATGTCAGTCCCTTCAGGATCCAGCCCTCATTCATTTTTATAAAAGTGAGATAGTCAAGGCTTTTTTGCTCTTCTCAGTGACAAAACCTCCTGCTGCACCAAAAGTCCTTTCGGACAGGACACTTGAAGCGGGGCAGGCCAGAAGTTCCATTGCAAATTGGGATAGCTCAGGCCACAAGTCCAGCCTGCACACCCAGTAGTCAAGGGGTCCATCGCTCCTGAGAGTGTCGAGATCCGCAGTTAAAGCTAGGTAGTCTGCTACCTGTCGGTTGAGTCTTTCTCTAAGGCTGGATCCCGAAAGGCTCTGATGGTGCATGGGAGTTAAAAAGGTACGCATGTCCTCCATCAACAAGACGTCAGGAAAGCGCCCGGTCCTTGCCGCCGTGGTCGTGGGAGGAGGAGGATTAATTTCATCTCTTCCCCTGTTACATTCCCGTGGTGCTGTGACATCACCCTTATACGCTGTATAAAGCATAGTTTTTAATTTATTATGAAAATGCTCCATCCTTTCCGACTTGCGGGAATTTGGTAACATTTCAGGCACTTTATGCTTATACCGGGGGTCGAGGAGCGTGGACACCCAGTACAGGTCGTTCTCCTTCAGCTTTTTTATACGAGGGTCCCTCAACAGGCACGACAGCATGAAAGAACCCATTTGAACAAGGTTGGATGCTGAGCTAATCATGTCGCGTTCCTCCTCCTCACTGATCTCACTGATGGTATCTTCTTCCCCCCAGCCACGTACAACACCACGGGTACCAGAGAGGTGACAACAACTAGCACCCTGGGATGACTGTTGTGCTCGGTCTTCCTCCTCCTCATCCTCCCCAAAGCCACATTCCTCCTCTGACTCCTCTTCCTCACAATCCTCTTCCTGCGTTGCCGCAGGTCCAGCAAGCAATGCTGATTCGGCTGTTTGTGGGGGTGATGGACACCACAACTCTTCCTCTTCACGCTCATCTACTGCCTGATCCAGCACTCTTCGCAGGGCACGCTCCAGGAAGAAAACAAATGGTATGATGTCACTGATGGTGCCTTCGGTGTGACTGACAAGGTTTGTCACCTCCTCAAAAGGACGCATGAGCCTACAGGCATTGCGCATGAGCATCCAGTAATTTGACAAAAATATCCCCAGCTCCCCAGAGGCTGTCCTAGCACCCCGGTCATACAAATACTCATTAACAGCTTTTTCTTGTTGGAGCAGGTGGTCAAACATTAGGAGTGTTGAATTCCACCGTGTCGGGCTGTCGCAAATCAAGCGCCTCACTGGCAGGTTGTTTTGACGCTGGATATCAGACAAGTGCGCCATGGCCGTGTAGGAACGACTGAAATGGCCACACACCTTCCTGGCCTGCTTCAGGACGTCCTGTAAGCCTGGGTACTTATGGACAAATCGTTGTACAATCAGATTACACACATGTGCCATGCACGGCACATGTGTCAACTTGCCCAATTTCAATGCCGCCACCAAATTACTTCCATTGTCAGAAACAACCTTGCCAATCTCCAGTTGGTGCGGAGTCAGCCACTGATCCACCTGTGCGTTCAGGGCGGTCAGGAGTGCTGGTGCGGTGTGACTTCAGGCAAGTCAACCCCAAGACGGCGTGACACTGCCGTACCCGGGATGTAGCATAGTACCTGGGGAGCTGGGGGGGTGCCATAGATGTGGAGCAAGACGCAGAAGATGAAGAGGACTCAGCCGAGGAAGAGGTTATGGAAGAGGATGGAGTAGGAGGAGTAGAGGAGGTAGCAGCAGGCCTGCCTGCAAGTCGTGGCGGTGTCACAACTCTTCTGCAGAGCCACGCATTCCATGCTTGTCAGAAGTCAGCAGGTTTACCCAATGCGCAGTGTAGGGGATATACCTGCCCTGACCATGCTTTGCAGACCAGCTATCCGTGGTCATATGGACCCTTGCCCCAACGCTGTGTGCCAGACATGCCATAACTTCCTTTCTCACAACAGAGTACAGGTTTGGGATTGCCTTTTGTGAAAATAAATTTCTGCCAGGTACCTTCCACTGCGGTGTCCCAATAGATACAAATTTTTTGAAAGCATCAGACTCCACCAGCTTGTATGGTAAAAGCTGGCGGGCTAAGAGTTCAGACAAGCCAGCTGTCAGACGCCGGGCAAGGGGGTGACTTTGAGAAATTGGCTTCTTACGCTCAAACATGTCCTTGACAGACACCTGACTGTGGGCAGATGACCAGGAACTGCTACGTAAGAGAGACTGAGTGGAGGATGGTTGAGAGGGGGCAAGGAGGACAGCACTGGTTGACGTGGCTGAAGATGCTGCAGCAGGAGGAGGAGGGCGGCTTTCACTTTGTGTGCTGCTTTTACTCATGTGTTCTTCCCATCAGCCTTTGTGATGGGAGACCATGTGCCTTCGCAAAGCAGTTGTACCTAGGTGGCTGTTGGACTTCCCACGACTCAGTTTCTTTTGGCACAGGTTGCAAATGGCATCGCTGTTGTCAGAGGCAGACACACAAAAAAAATGCCACACTGCTGAGCTCTGCGATGACGGCATTCTGGTGGTGGCAACAGCATGCGTTGATGGGCGTCGGCGGGCTGTCTGGCTGACCCCTGGTGACGATGCATGCTGTCTGACTGTGCCACTAGCTCCTTGAGACGACCTCCCCGTGCTTCCAAATCGTCTCCTCCTCCTCCTCTCTGTCTCCCCATCTGAACTTTCCCCCTCTTCTTCTTCTCTTCTAGCAGGCACCCACGTGACATCCACCGACATATCATCATCAACCGCTTCACTTGTATCTGAAACATCAAGAAAGGAAGCAGAAGCGGGTACAACATCACCATCATCATCACACTGTACCTCCATGTCGGTAATGCTGCCTGACTGAGACTGATCACTATTATCTACATCCTCTGTCAATGATGGTTGCGCATTACTCATTTCTTCAAAATGATGTGTCAATAACTCCTGTGACAGATCAAGTGAAGCGGTTGTGGGGCTAGCGTTGGTGGTGGAGACAGGCGTCGGAGTGTCACTGGTCACTTGAGACCTGCCCAAAGCACAGCTGGACTTAGATGGTGCGTCAAGGTTAGGAGGACTAGCAGCGGAAGCTGAAGAAGATTGGGTTTCCTGTGTTAGCCATTCAACTAGGTCCTCCTCAGAAGTTTTTGCATCCCCCCTGGCACCCGGCGTCTGAACAATGTGCATATTTGTAGGGTCTAAAGGAATCACAGCAGCACGACCACGACCACGGAACCTGCGGGGTGGCCTGCCTCTGCCTGTCATTTTTTTTTAAATGGACACTAACAATACTATTACACCAATTGAGTGGTGACACTGTGAAAGTGGGCACAGTATACGCTGTGAGACTGACAACAACAAAAAAGACAGATGTTTTAAAAATCAAAAATTGTTAATTTTTTGAAATATTACTAGTACTGTGGCAACAAATATGATTGTTTGGCACTATTTGGCAAATGAGCCTGTCTGGCACACACGCTGGGAGAAAGGAAACTGCAATTCAATGGCACTAGGAGACTGAAGAATCACAGTCAAAACAGTTATGATTAACAAAAATTCCAATCCTGTTGCAATAAATATGAGTGGTGGCACTAATTGGCTAGTTGGGACTGGCACACAGGCAGGCAGGCAGGCAGAAGGAAAATGCAATTCAAGGGCACTAGTAGACTGCAGATTGACAGTCAAAACAGTGTTGATTGACAAATTTTGCAATACTGTTAAAAGAAATATGATTGCTAGCACTAATTGGATAGTTGGGCCTGGCACACAGGCTGGCAGGCAGTAGAAAAGTGCAATTCAATGACACAAGCAAAATGAGGATTAAGATCAACCATCAAGATTTATTTTATTTAAATTAGTAACTATACTGTGACAACAATTAGGATTGGTGTAAATAGTTGGCAAGACGGCCTGGCACAAAAGGATGGCAGGCAGGAGGGAGATGCAATTCAAGGACACTAGGAGACTGATTAATGACAGTCAAAACAGTGATGATTGACAATTTTTGCAATACTTTTTTTGCAAAGTGCTATTCAATGGCACCAGCAAACTGACAATTCAAATCACAGCAACTATTACCAAAAATTTTAATTTTTAATTATTAGAATACTGTCACAAAAAATATGATTGGTGTAAATATTTTTTAAGTAGGCCTGGCACACAGGCTTGGAAGGCTGTAGAAAAGTGCAATTCAAAGGCACGAGCAAACTAAGGGTTAAGATCAACACTAAAAATGTTTTTTATTTAAATTAATAACTATACTGTCTGACTGTGACAACAATTATGATTGGTAAAAATAGTTGGCTAGACGGCCTGGCACAAAAGGCTGGCAGTGTCAGGCAGGAGGTAAATGAAATTCAATGGCCCTAGGAGACTGAATATTTGCAGTCCAAAAAATTATGTTTTTTTTTTTTTTATTACTGTTACAAGAATTGTGATTGGTGCCACTAATTGGCTACTTGGGCCTGGCAGACAGGCTGGCAGATATGAGTCGTGGATGGTAGGTAGGGCAGTAATTTAACACAGTATGCTGTGTAAGTGACAAAAACACAGGACTGATAGAAAATTAAGTTACATTACACTAGCAAAATATTTTAAAATTTTAGATTTTAATATTACAATTATGTTAAGAAGTGCAATGCACATATGACTCTATGAGTGGTCGCACTGGCTGGCTGCTACGTAGGGCAGCAATTATAACAACAGTATGCTGTGTAAGTCAGATAGACAGTTAGACACAGGCCTGATAGAAAATACAATTAGATTACACTAGCATAATGATTTAAAGACTTTTTTTTGGAAATTTTAAGAAAAAGGTTAAGCACATACATATGAGTCGTGGCTGATAGCCTTGGAAGGGCAGCTATTAAAAACAGTAGGCTATGTATGTCGGATACACACATGCCTGATAGAAAATACTATTAGATTACACTAGAAAAATGATTGAAATTATTTTTTGGGGGGGAATTAAAAAAAGGTTAAACACATATGAGTCGTGGCTCATAGACTAGGGAGGGCAGCAAGTAAACACAGAAGGCTCTCTATGTCAGCAAAACACACAGGCCGGATATAAATTAGATTTGATTACACTAGCAAACAAATTTAAACTTTTTTTTTTTTTTATATTAAAATTAAGGTGAAAGAAAAATAGATATGAGTGCTGGGTGGCTGCCTGGCACAGACCAATTAACCAAAAGACTGAAAAAAAAAGAGGTATATTAATGCTGAGTGAGCCTGACAGACACAGGCATGATAGTAAATGTAATTATATTACACTAGAAAAATATTTTTTTGTGCTTTTTTTTTAAATTAAAAATAATGTTATTAACGGATATTAACACTGCTGGCTGCTGGCTGGCACAGAGCAATGAACCAGAGTATATGCTGTGTGACACTGGCCTGATAGAAAATGAAAAAAAATTACACTAGAAAAATAATTATATTTTGGGTTAGTTAAATTTAAACTAATGTTGTTAGGGAGATATCAGTGGTGGCAGTAGTCACAGCATATGCTGTGAGCCTTAAACACACAGCTGAAAGCCAGGCAAATGCTAATAAAAAAAACAAAAAAAAAACGGCACGAAATATAGCCCTAAAAAGGGCTTTTTGGGGTGCTGTGCTTGCAGCAGAGATGAGTGGAGTCCTTCTGGACTGTAAATACACTAGCCTAGCTATGTTTTTCCTATTAATGTCAGGAGCAAAAACACAACACGTCCTCTCATTAAAAAAGCAAGGTCATTATGAGTCTAAAATGGCGGATTCCGAGTAGCTGGGAGTGTCTGTGAGGGAGTGTCTGATGTTGATTGGCTCTAATGTGTCAGGCGGCTGTGACATAAAGGGTCAAAGTTTCCACAATGATGACACATAGGGGCGGATCGAACATCGCCATGTGTTCGCCCACAAACGCGAACAACCTATGTTCGCTGTGAACCGTTCGCGGGCGAACAGTTCGGGACATCACTATTGTACAGCTCTAACTCCCCCACACATTTCCTCCTATGGCTGCATCTATATCTACCTTTGCTTTGGTAGAATGCAGATCTCCACAGTCATTTTCTGGTAGAATGCAGATCTCCACAGTCATTTTCTGCTGGAGCATGCCTAGAAGCAAATAAGCAGGTGTGACATAACATGCCTGTGTTTCTGAAGCTAAACACTGATAGCGGTAGTGGATCAGACTACTCCAGACAGCATGGCTATGTAAGTAATTTTGCTTATTTTTGAAAATTATTTTAAAATACTTGCCAGAAACTTTTAAAACATTTTTATGCAAACTATTTTTACGTAATTTGCCCTTTTAGGATATGCACAGGTCTCAACATGTTTTATAGCACTTTAAGTACAATAATTGCTGTGGGTGTTTATTTGACTTATAAAGGATAAACTGGCCAATTCATGGTTAGTCAGGACTGTTTACACTGTTTAGTAACCCTCCTAAAAGGAGTCGATTTTAGTTTTATGTTTATGTTATCCTTGTTAAGGATTAAATGGACATTAAACACTGAGGGTCCTATCTATCAAGCTCTGTATGGAGCTTGAGGGCCCATGTTTCTGGCGAGCCTTCAGACTCGCCAAAAACACAAGTTATGGAGTAGCGGTCTAAAGACTGCTGTTCCATAACCTGTCCGCCTGCTCTGAGGAGGCAGACAAACATCGCCGCAATTCAACCCAATTGAATACGATCGGGTTGATTGACACCCCCTTGCTAGTGGTTCACAAGAGCTGCTGGTGCAATGCTTTTTTTAAAAAAATCTTTATTTTGGCTGTCAGGTTGATAAACAAGAAGAATAGATACATTTAGCCATGCAAGGCTCTGTAAGTTTTGTACATAATTAAAGAAAAAATTCACACAATGATTACATATCAAAAATATGATCCATATCCTGACATTTTATACATTTTATATTAACAATAAACAGATCGAGAACATCTAGCTCATTCTTAAACAAGATGAAATCATACCTATATACAGGAGGATTAAATTGCGAGATGAGAAGGGGTGGAAGAAATTAAAAAAAAAAAAAACCCCGCCCTCTGTATCATGAACCAAATATTTATAAACTCAGTACCAGGATACTGGAAATATCTCCCTTATCATCAGGCCCTAAAAATATGTAGACTTGTGAAACATTTTAGTCAGTATAAACTGTGTAGAGACAGGAAATAACTGGATAATATTCATCCATTTATTGAAAAAATCTTGTACTTGTTTATTATGTCAATTTGAAATTTTGTATTGTTCAAAAATAATTTGTAATTTAACAGCTTCAATAAATGATCTAAAAAAAGGCGTTTTTTTATTTTTCCAATTTCTCAATTTTAAGTTACGAGCCACTAGGATTATCGTATTAACTAGATCCTGGTTCTGTTCTTCTATGTTTAGGAAAAAAATATTTCTTGGAATAAGGAGAGAATGAAGAAACTTGGATTTATTTAGCCAGATATTAATTTTCTGCCAAAATTGTCTTATTTTGGGACAGTACCAGAAACAATGAAGTAGGTCTGCTCCAGGCATATGGCATTTATAGCAGAGACCTAACTGTCCTGGTGTCCATTTAGCTAATCTCTTAGGCGAAATATAAGCATTGTTAAGAAGCTTTAGGCGCGATTCCTTCCAGGAGGAACGAAGGGGGCTGTGTTTAACCATTTGATACCTTTCTTAATATTATCTAAATTTATTTCCTCAAATAATTAGACCAATATATTAAAAACTGCTCAATATTTAGTTGTCCCTGTTTTGCCAGGAGGATCTTATATAATAGTGCTATTGATTGTTTCCCTTGCCTATATATGTTGATGTAATCCCCAATTATTCCAAAATTTTCTGACCAGGTTCCTATCTGTAGTTTTTTATTTGTATAATGTCGAAGCTGTAAAAGCTTTATTGGGCAATTTATATTCAAGAGCTATATTCTCAAAAGTCCTTATGTTTGATCTCTCATCTAACAACTGTACTATCTTAGTTAGACCCTTTTCCACCCATCTTCTAAATATCGAATGCTGACATCCTGGTGTAAACTCAGGATTTCCTTCTACTGGTAGAAAAGCTGACATATGATAGTTAATATTCAAACGAGAACATAGTTGCTGCCATGCTTTAACCACATTGAATACGCTAATATTTAACTTGATGTTATCCGGAAGTTGTGAGTATGGGCAGTGTAAATTTGCTTTGAGAGAGAATGGTTGTACAAGATTCTCTTCGATTGTTAAATTGGTCAGATGGTTAGATGATAAAAGCCAATCTACCCCATGGCGTGCTAAAATAGCAATATTATATGCCCTGATATCAGGGAATGCTAGTCCTCCTGCTTCCTTAGACTGTGATAATTTGGCAATCGCAAGCATATGCCTGGTCTTATTCCAAAAAAATTTGCACATGTCCGGTTGAAAATCTTAATGTCTTTATCTTTGATATATAATGGAAAATTATTCAAAGTATATATTATTTGGGGAAATAGAATAGTTTTAATCAGCATCACTTTAGCAGAGAGTGGGATCGGAAAAACAGAATTTATGCTTACCTGATAAATTACTTTCTCTTGTGGTGTATCCAGTCCACGGATTCATCCTTTACTTGTGGGATAGTCTCCTTCCCTACAGGAAGTGGCAAAAAGAGCACACAGCAGAGCTGTCCATATAGCTTCCCCTCTAGCTCCACCCACCAGTCATTCGACCAAAGTTTAGGAAGAAAAAGGAGAAACCATAGGGTACAGTGGTGACTGTAGTTTAAACAAAAAAATGTTTACCTGACTTAATTGCCAGGGCGGGCCATGGACTGGATACACCGCAAGAGAAAGTAATTTATCAGGTAAGCATAAATTCTGTTTTCTCTTGCAAGGTGTATCCAGTCCACGGATTCATCCTTTACTTGTGGGATACCAATACCAAAGCTTTAGGACACGGATTAAGGGAGGGAACAAGACAGGTACCTTTTAAACAGAAGGCACCACTGCTTGTAAAACCTTTCTCCCAAAAATAGCCTCCGAGGAAGCAAAAGTATAAAATTTGGAAAATTTGGAAAAAGTATGCAGCGAAGACCAAGTCGCTGCCTTACAAATCTGTTCAACAGAAGCCTCATTTTTAAAAGCCCATGTGGAAGCCACTGCTCTGGTAAAATGAGCAGTAATTGTTTCAGAAGGCTGCTGGTCAGCAGTCTCGTAGGCCAAACGGATGATGCTTTTCAGCCAAAGGGAAAGAGAGGTAGCAGTCGCTTTCTGACCTCTCCTCTTACCAGAATAGACAACAAATAAGGAAGATGTTTGTCTGAAATCCTTAGTTGCTTGTAAGTAGAACTTTAAAGCACGAACCACATCAAGATTATGTAACAGACGTTCCTTCTTTGAAGAAGGATTAGGAAGAAAACCAGGTTTGGTACGTAAAAACTACCTTATCTGCATGGAACACCAGGTAAGGTGAATCACACTGTAAAGCAGATAACTCTGAGACTCTTCGAGCAGAAGAGATAGCTACCAAAAACAAAACTTTCCAAGATAACAACTTAATATCTATGGAATGTAAAGGTTCAAATGGAAACCCTTGAAGAAATGAAAGAACTAGATTTAGACTCCATGGCGGAGCCACAGTCTTATAGACAGGCTTGATTCTCACTAAAGCCTGAGTAAATGCGTGTACGTGTGGAACCTCAGCCAGACGCTTGTGTAAAAGAATAGACAGAGCAGATATCTGTCCTTTTAAGGAACGCTTTTTAGCCTGAATCAGAGTACCTATAACTGACTCAGAGAAACTACGCTTTGATAGAATTAAGCGTTCAATCTCCAAGCAGTCAGACGTAGAGAAATTAGATTTGGATGCTTGAACAGACCCTGTATTAGAAGATCCTGCCTCATTGGCAGCGTCCATGGTGAAACAGATGACATGTCCACTAGGTCTGCATACCAAGTCCTGCGTGGCCACGCAGGTGCTATCAGAATCACCGCAGCCTTCATCTGTTTGATTCTGGCGACCAGACGAAGGAGAAGAGGAAACGGTGGAAATACATAAGCCAGATTAAAGGACCAAGGCGTAGCTAGTGCATCTATCAATACCGCCTTGGGATCCCGATACCTGAACCCGTAGAGAGGAAGTTTGGAGTTCTGACGGGACGCCATCAGATCCAAGTCTGGAATGCCCCCTGTATCATTTTAAGGATTTACAATAAAATGTGGTTACTTTTAATTACTGGATGGTGTGAATTGTATTTCTTCTTCAGCCTATATGTGTATATACACATATTATCACATAAATATATATGTATATAAGCATATACATTTACAGGGCACACATAGACCGCAATGTAAAGGCACTTTTCAGTGATGATTTTTTTTCTGACACTCCTTATCCGCCAACTTAAACCCCTAAAAAAAGCTACATTTTTTAAAATAAAAAAACTACACTAGACCTAAATTTAGGGGCAATTGGGGCACATTTTGAAAATTAACCAGAGGTCTAACCATGCATGTTAATTGCCACTTGTAATGACTGATTATCTATTGCGCGACCGAAAATGAATGAATTTGCCCGTTTACGGGAGCTTGATAAATTAGCGCTCCACTTGTAATCTAACCCTAAATACATTTCATGCACCTCCCTTTAATTATGGGTGCCACCATTTTGGAACCTAAGTTACACTGCAGGTATCTGAAGGAGAGTTACTGCACATAAACAAACAGGTCAGCACTGGAATGTAGCAAAAGACAGATTTCAACATGGCGGCACCCATGACTAGAGGGAGACGGGCAATAACCTTAATACTGTGCTTAGAAAATGTTTTTGGTGTTTAATGCCCCTTTAAAGTGGTGGTCTGTCTGTCTGATCTATCTATCATCTATTCATACAAACATATATATACATACAGGTACAGGAGAGAGAGAGATTTTTACATTAATTAAAAAATACCTCATGCATTTTTTAATTAATCTAATTTAATATAATTATATGGTAAAAAAAACACTAAACCATCACATCTAAGTGATTACAACTAAGTAAAATATACCCTGAAAGGTCTGTCCATTACTGCAAATAATTTATTAGGAAGAAAAATATAACTCAACATCCTAACCATAACCCCAATAGCTAACAATTACTCAACTTCCTAACCATAAACACAATCCCTAACTGAAACTCCAATTCCTAACCATAACCCCAGTACTTAACTATAACTTAATTTCCTAATCCAATAATAATAATAGTAATAATAATAAAATAATTTACCTTAGGGGGGCATATTTGCTATAATAGTTTACATGCAGTCACAATATTATGGTCTTTCCTGTGTTAAACACATAATTGATGCCAACTGGTTGTCAGAATTAGCCTTCAATGCAATGAAATTCTAATGCAAAATGGCATTATCTAATTCATAAAAAAACATGAACTTGCTGCCTTACTGATTTTAGATAACTTTTTGTTTAACCCCACAAAGGGGTTAAAAATAAATTACAGTCCTGCTCTTGAGCCACATCATTGCAGCTTTTGAGCAGGACGAAGTCTAATGATTGGTAGTTCAACTACTATTCCTGATTGGCTCACCCACCAGTGCTATGTGACTGTTAAATCCCTTTTATGTGGAGTTAAGCCCATAATTAGCTAGAGTCAGTAATGCAAACATGAAATGCTGTAATTAATGCATCAGAATGTTTCTTTAAGGTTAGTAATTACTTTGATTAATGTGCTGGTGTTTCACAATGTATTCACACAAATACAATATGTCCATTAAACTATGGTTTGAATGAAACTCTTGAATACTATTACGTTTAACTTTTTTTTATCTGAATCTGGATGTTTCTGCTACCTTTAGAACATCTATAGATTGATATTCATAAGCTATATGTTTTGTTGTGACAAAGTCAGCCTTTAGAATACCAGACTTGTATCTCTAACTTTACAATCTCTTCCTTCCTTCACTTTCTGTTCTATGCTCTCTAATATTTTGCTGATATATTAATCCATTATATTTTGTACAATCTACTTTTACCTTTTCAATGCCCTCTCATGAATGCCATCTTCTTCTATTTTTCTTTCCTCTACTAATTATCTAGTCTTTTGCTTTGTTTTTCTACTGTCCACATGTGATCTTTGCCTTGCACTTGCCCCTTTGGTTAACAAAAATTGCTCTAAGGCAACATGGGCACAAATATTTGTACACATTTTTGTTATTTATTTCACACTTTCTGATTTAAAAATATTAGTTTAGCCATACTAATGGTTGGCTAGATTACAAGTGGAGCGGTATTTAGCGAAAACTCCGCTAGGATTTTTTATTTTTGCGCTAGTCGGATTGCTCTGGTATTACAAGTTGAAAGCAAACTGTTTTCACTCCAGCGGTAACCCAAATCGTGCTTAAAGACAACATTTGAAAATCATGATCGTGTTTTACGCTTTCCCCCATAGAAGTCAATTTTGAAAAAAACTAGCACACCTCTGGCAAACACCATGACATATTCTCATTAGTGCAAACCCAATGTTCTTTACATAATTTTTATTATTCATAAATAAATATATTTATAACTAGATATATATATATATATATATACTGTATATATATATATATATATATATATATATATATATATATATATATATATATATATATATATATATGATTATGTATAGGTGTAGATATATATATATATATATATATATATATATAAATAATACATAGAACATATTCTATGTGCAGAACATTGGGATGTGAAATATTTACAGTAATTACAAAGTTAAAACCTTTATTAAATAGTAATATTGCACAAATAAACCTTAGTGAAAACGTTTGCGCACCACTGGTAATCTAGCCCGGTAAGTTTAACTACTAAGTACAACGTTTTCATATTTTCATTGCTTTTTTTCTATTTTAAATTATGAATATATAACTTTTCACACCCTAAAATTATGTATTATACGGACTAGACTTATATATAGATATTACATTTGTTTTCTACTAAGATAATAAGGAATAAATACATATTTAAGCACAATGCACAAATTAATGGTGATAACATAATCCTTATATTTTATAAATGAACTTTTGAAGAGTCACATTGATATTACTAAGCTAGTTATGTATGATAATTAGGCAAACCTCATTTTCCAGATTTATGAGTCTAACACCTTCCACATTCACAAGGAACAAAAATGAGAGAAAATGTGTCATGATATGCAAACACTTTAGTAGTTAAACTAAAAATAGGGCACATACAAAAGTACTAAAGAGGTTTTGAATTTATAATCAAGCTCATTTTCCAGACTAATTTTTACGCATTTTCATTTTAACATAATCATCAAAGTATTTATGACTCCAAGTATGACAGGTGTGAAATTTCACAGTTTGCCCACGCAGTTTCATCCTGAAATCAAGTTGTCAGCTGGCCACTACAACAAATGATCATTACTGCTCTTATTTATCAAAGATCTTGTTTAATCAAGACACATACATTTAAGGTTTTCCTGTCAATTGTTCAGCTCTGCGTGGTTTTTGTTTTGCTCTATTACTTGCATTTATTTTGGAGCCGCAAGTAACAGTTCGTTTAATGACAAGTTTCTCATGCAGTCGTGGGTTATTTTTTTTCACAAGAAAGAATATTTGTTATATATTTTATTTTTTTTATTTTTTAGAAAAAGAAGTTTAAAAATCTTAAAGGACTATTAAACAGTATGAAACTATTAGTTAACAAAGCTAGGATTTGGGCTTCATTAATTAAAGGGAAAGTAAACACGAACATGGTATTAATTAAAAAGATAGCTAATCCCTTTATTTACTAGACTTGTGCGCAGCGCAAAACATTAGTTTCAGTTCATTTCGGACCAATTCGTATTTTTTTCGAATTTACTATTCGGATCAATTCGAATTTGGATACATTTGAATGCATTCGTTTTGGATTCTTTCCAATTCAAATCAATTTGGATATATTCAGATGTATTTGTTTCGGATTTGATTCATAAATTCGGAAGTTCAATACTATTTCGAATTTGAATGTCACATTCAAATTTGAATGTCACATTCAAATGTGAATGTCACATTCAAATTCAAATATTACATGTATAAAACACAGTATTAGACTAGAAATACTATTTTGAATTTGAATGTGACATTCAAATTCGAATGTCACATTCGAATATTATATTTATAAAACTCAGTATTAGACTAGAAATACTATTTCAAATTCAAATGTGACATTCAAATTCAAATGTGACATTCAAATTCGAATGTAACATTCAAATTCGAATATTACATTTATTAAACACAGTTTTAGACTAGAAATACTATTTCGAATTTGAATGTTACATTTCTAATGTAACAAATAAATCCGAACTAATTTGGATTTATTCAGTAGTTTCGTTGCTAGAGTAATTCAGAAATTCGAATCTCTGAATTTGTCCGAATTGCGATTCAGAACGAAAAGAAATGCACATGTCTATTATATACCATTTCCCAGTTTTGCTTAACCAACACTGTTATATGAATATACTGTCACAATCGCACTCCACGCTCCTCTTCTTCCGGTTCTTCCGGCTTCTCTGTCCTGTGTGTTGCGTTGCTTAGCAACGCTACGCACATTCTGAGCCATCCTCCTCTGCTGACGCCAGGCGGGTTACTTAGTCCTGCTACCCGATTTCCCGGTGCCCGTTTGTTTTCTCCTGTGGCTTGTGAGTGCTCTCTTTTTTTCCCTTATCTACGGATGTACCCTAACCTGCCTGATTACAAGTTGCCAATCTTTGCTGAACTGACTACTCTATTGCTTGACCCTGTACTGCCTGATTACAAGTTGCCAAACACTGCTGAACTGACTACTCTATTGCTTAACCCTGAACTGCCTGATTACAAGTTGCCAAACACTGCTGGACTGACTACTCTATTGCTTAACCCTGAACTGCCTGATTACAAGTTGCCAAACTCTGCTGAACTGACTATTCTATTGTTTAACCCTAAACTGCCTGATTACAAGTTGCCGAACTCTGCTGAACTGACTTCGCCTATTCCTGATCCCACTGCTCCTATCAAGAGACTCAGTACTACTATCCAGAACCACAAGAACCTCTTGACCCTCTGTGTGAGTACCTTGTTATATAGAAGTTGTCGTGGGGTCACCTCCTGGGTTATACTCAGTGTGCTAGAGTGTTATTTGAGTTCACTCTAGCATTTGGGTCTGATTCCGGACCTTACCCAACCTGACATATACTTTTGTACCTCTGTGATTACCTTGTATCTAAGCCTCTGCAGACTGCCTCCTTATCTCAGTTCTTTTGACAGACTTGCATTTTGGACAATTAGTGCCGATTCTTAAATAACTCCATAGGCGTGAGCACAATGTAATTTATATGACACACGTGAACTAATGCCCTCTAGCTGTGAAAAACTGTCAAATGCATTCAGATGAGAGGCGGCCTTCAAGAGCTTAGAAATTAGCATATGAGCCTTCCCAGGTTTAGCTTTCAACTAAGAATACAAAGAGAACAAAGCAAATTTGATGATAAAAGTAAATTGGAAAGTTGTTTAAAATGATATGCCCTGCCCTATCTGAATCATGACAATTTGGAATTTACTGTCCTTTTAAGTTGTGATAGCAGCTTTGGAACCCCAGGGTTTCAGGCTCACTCAGAGCGAGCCTGAAATGCTACTTAAATAACCTCTCAGTGACACTTTATCTGGATAATTGACAGCCCCTACCTCTCCACGACATTTTATTGGGATGATTGACAGCCCCCTCTTGCACGCGATTCAGCAGATTATGCAATGTTATGTGCCACTCCACGCAAGGCTGGATGGACAAGGTTCCTGACGGCGAATCTTGTCCACCCACTGAATGATATATGGAGCCCTCTATGATTTAAAATGTGTTTTTTTAGGATTTGTTACATTGTATTACTACTATCCTGGTGGAGGCGGGTCTCCTGCACTCATACGTTCACAGCTGAAACACACACAGTGCCTACAATGAAAATCACTGGGGGTGGTTGGATTACACAGCCTGAGCACTAAAGATGTGTGTTTGCTGTTCTGTTTAAACATGTTTAATTGTGTGTAGTTAAAAAGCTTTGCAATTTGCTTTCATTACTTATTTATTCCCCATTTCCAAAAATTTAACTCACACTGAGTTTCTATAAAGTAATGTGTGCCTCTTTTTTTTTTGTGTGTGATTTCGACAGAGCATACCATTTTTAAATAGATTCCAATTTAAGTCTATGATTAAATTTGAAAAATTCCAGTCATACTTGTAGAAAGATGGCGCCACTTCAGACTGTTATGGATAGTTACTCATAGATGCACCATGGTTAGCTCTTCTTATAATAATAAAGTTCATCAACTGGAAAAAAAACTAAAAAGAAGGCACTCCAATGGCACAATATCACTGTACAAATAGAATGCAAACTTCAAACACCCTTGACAAATGATGGATCATCAATAACTCTAAAGTGTGTTACCATAGCCGTTTTCAAAACATAACAACTCACCCTTTCTGATGACGTCATCAGTGAGGGCCAATCCTCACCGCAATTTGCAATGCAAATCTGCAATAGCGGACTTAATCCTATATTCTACATACAAGGACCAGCACACTGGTAACTTAATATCAATCAAGGGGACATACATATAAAAACAAACACAAATACCCCAACGAATAGTTTTACCATCCTCCATTACTTTTTTAAGGTTTTTATCCCCATTAAGCATTAAAAAATATTTCATAATTATATCACATATTGCATAATATTCAGAGGAATATTGAGTGATAAAATAATGTTGTAAATTGTGATTTTGTCTGAGAAGAATGAAAAGTATCTGCTCTTTCTAGTGCATTTACCTCATTAGATATTTTTTTCCAATAGGGGTGTAGGATAGCCCCTCTCTTTAAGTCTTGTTTTCAGATAGTTACTTTCCTTCAGAAAATCAGTTTTTTCAGAACATATTCTTTTTGCCCGAATAAATTGGCTCTTTGCTATGCCCATCCATAAACACATGTTTGGGATGTGCACTTTTGGCATGTAAAAGGGTATTGTCAGAGACCAATTTGCAAAAACAGCTAGTCTGTACTCATGGGGAATAAAGTCACTCTGCCTTAATCAACCACTCCTAACAAACTGGTATCTAAAAAATTAATACACTTTCGATTCCAATCAAAGGTAAATTTTACCCCAGCATCTTGTTCATTTAAAAATTTTGCACGGATATTTCAGCTTGGTTTTCCCTGACCCCCAGATAAATTGGTCATCATTGAAACGTTTGTAAAACAATATAGATTCCTTGAAGGGATTACTATCTGCATAGATATAGGTGCATTCTAACCAGCTCATAAAAATGTTTGCATAAAATGGGACAAATTTAGCCCCCATCACAGTTCTGTGTCTCTGCAGATAAAATTCCCCCCTTAAAAAAAGAAAATAATTGTGTTCCAATAGAAATAGTGAAACTCTCAAAATAAATTGTATATCTACTTTTTCTATATTGCCATCCAGTTCCAATAAATAGTCCATTGCATATAAACCCTTATCATGAGGTATGATTCAAATCAGCATATAGGAATGAAAGGTACCCCTATCTAAAAGGGGTACCTTGCATTCACTATTCAGTGTGTGGCTGGAGACCGTATAAAGAGAACCTCCCTGTTGAAGGTCTGAAGAGGACCACTGATGTCGCCGCTACCATCGCCGCAGACCTCGTCACCACCAACAGGATGAAGATAGAAGATGGACCGTGACCAGGATGAAGATGGAAGAAGATGGACCCACAATGGATGAAGGTGGATGAAGATGGCTCGCTGCCGAAATAAAGGTTGAGCACCACCCATCATCATCGTTGAGTACCAACTTTGGGTTTTTTTTGGGGTGTTTTTTTTTTAGATTAAGGTTTTTTTTTGGGCAGCAAAAGAGCTTGATCCCCTTTTCCGGTCAATGCCCATCCAAATGCCATTTTTGGGGCAATGGATAGTTTAGGATATTTATTTTAGCTAGTTTTTTTTTAATTTGCTGGGTTGGGGGGTGCGGTTTGTAATGTTAGGGGGTTAGTGTTTTTTTAATCAAAAAAGCTATTTTTTGTAATGTAATTATTTTTAGGTAAGATTAGGTTTTAATTTAAGTTTACACGTAAGTTTTTATTGTATTTTAAGGTATTTAGGATTTGTCTTAGTTAATTTATGTGTATTTTAATTTGGGTTAAGTTAGGGGTGTTAGGTTAGGTGGTTTAGATGATAGTTTATTAATTTACGTTGTGGGGGAATGGTGGTTTATGGGTTCATAGGTTATTTAGATACTTTGCACTGTGGGGGGATGGTGTTTTAGGTATTAATATTTTATTTAGGTACTTTGCGATGTAGGGGGATGGCAATTTAGGGGTTCATAGTATTATTTAATGTTTGCGATATGGGGTGGCGGTTTAGGAGTTAATAGTTTATTTTGGCACTTTGCAATGTGGGGGATGGTGGTTTAGGGGCTAACAGTCTATTTATGGGTGTAAGTGTGCTATGTTTTTATTTCAGAACACAGTTTACCATAGCTCTTAGATTGCATTATGAATTGAAGGCGAAAAAGGCTAGAGCTAGCACAATCACAATTTCTCCCAACTTGTAATATCAGAGGGAGAAAAATGGAATGTGAAATTGTGATTGCGCTAGCACCTCACTTGTAATCTAGCCCTTAATATTAACAAAAATCTTACATTATAGGATTCAAACAATTAAAATAATCTATTTTTCAAAGTTAAAAGAACATCCAACTCTTTTATGACTAAAATGCAGCATTTAGTGCCTGACCGGCTGTCCCTAACATCAGTCATTAGTAATATTATGGCAGGATTCGACGGCGGAGCAACGGACAAATGAATGGTACATCATTACACACAAAGTAGCTTACTAAGCAAGTAATATAATGCCTTCTCCCCATTCCTGCACCTTTTTATTTGGAGCTAAACGGCATGAACGAATGAACAAATCAATTTTGTCAAGCAATCATTTGTTTTACGTCCCTTTTGTCTAATAATATATTCGGCTGTTTGTATATCAAACGACTGGATGAATCAAAAAATTTGGACACATTTGCATTTGTCCAAAGCCTGAATATCCATCTCTACTAGATTTTATTTATATATTTTTTTAGTTCACATAGATTTTTATATTCAAACAGCAATTCTTCTTATTGATTTTAAAAGGGTCAAATGAAGCAAAGGCAAAACCATGTTGCTATACCATGTTTTCTTGTGAGTAGTCAGATTGATTGGAATCCAGATCAGAGTTATCACACTGAGATGCTGTATACTAACTCATAAAAAAAACATGCAGAGAAACTCTAAGCTACCTGCCAACATTCTAATACACTGCACATAGCATCACACTTCATGAGATACAAAGAAACATATTAGTATTGTTATTTTTATATTAGTACATTAATCACTTCTTCCTTTTGTGTAAACATTATATTGTGCTCCACAGAGATGCTAAAAAGTAAAATCTGTTACCTGCAATTGCTGCAAATTCTGAAAAGCTACTGGGTTTGCAGTAATTTTTACAGCACAATATTAACACAAATGAAAAATATATTTTATTTTTAGTAGTAGAAATAATAATAGTTATAATCATAAGAAAAAATAATCTACACATTGATTAACTTATTATTATCCACATAGATATTTAGGGGCTGATTTATTATCAGTCTGTCCGACATGATCCACTCAGCGGATCATGTCCGATAGACATCGATGATTATCATTGCACAAGCAGTTCTGGTGAACTGCTTGTGCAATGCCGCCCCTTACAGATTTGTGGCCAATAGGCCGCTAGCAGGGGGTGTCAATCAACCCGATTGTGTAGGATCGGGCGGATTGATGTCTGCAGCCTCAGAGCAGCTGCTTCATAACTGCTGTTTACGGCGAGCCTGACATAAGATGGATCACTTGAAAGTGATGCAGCATTGCTGTAAAAATCTCAACACAAAATAGCACAAGAACATCTCTGTATAAAATGCAAGATACTTTACATCTAAATTTCCCCAGTAGCCACATCCTATGGGAGTTTAATCATCCATTTAGAGTTCTTGTCCTGGGACTTGCAAGGGACGTGCATCTGCAAAATTATGGTGAAATCTATTGAAGCCAAGTGTAATGCTGATTTGGCTGTTTTTTTCTTCCCCATGCAGATAAAAATAAGAGTAGATGAAAGATAACTTCTCACAGGGAACTTACTATGGTAACCTGAAGAAAACTTGAGGCAAAAATATCTTTTTTAAAAAAGACATGTGTATGTGATATTTTCTAGTCAGCTTTTTTCAGATATGTTTCATTTCTTGCAAATGATTTATAGCAAATTGGTAACATGTTCCTTTAAAGGGACACTGAACCCAAATATTTTATTTTGTAATTCAGAAAGAGCATGCAATTTTAAGCAACTTTCTAATTTACTCCTATTATCAATTTTTCTTCGTTCTCTTGCTATCATTATTTGAAAAAGAAGGCATCTAAGTTTTTTTTTGGTTTCAGTACTCTGGACAGCACTTTTTTATTGGTGGATGAATTTATCCACCAATCAGCAAGGACAACCCAGGTTGTTCACCGAAAATGGGCCGGCATCTAAACTTACATTCTTGCATTTCAAATAAAGATACCAAGAGAATGAAGAAAATTTGATAATAGGAGTAAATTAGAAAGTTGCTTAAAATTCCATGCTCAATCTGAATCACAAAATATTTTTTTTGGGTACAGTGTCCCTTTAAGGGATTCAGTCACTACTTTTGAAAGTATGACTTTTTTCCTTATTTATACAACCCACTAAATAAAACCATGCTTAAAAATTCTCTTTGGAAAGCCAAGTAATATCACCTGAATATATCTATGTTAAAAATAAAGGTATTTTACCTCACAATTTAATTAGTTCACAATAGTGACAGCTGCATGTTGAAAAAAAAATTAAATCAGCTTCATCAGTGCTGATGTCATATTCTGCGTTATTGTGATCTCATGAGATTTCAATGTATATTCAAACAGCAATTCTTCTTATTGATTTTAAAAGGTTGCTGCTATACCATGTTTTCTTGTGGGAAGTCCGATTGATTGGAATCCAGATCAGAGTTATCACACTGAGAAGCTGTATACTAACTCATAAAAAAACATGCAGAGAAACTCTAAGCTACCTGCCAACATTCTAATACACTGCACATAGTATCACACTTCATGAGATACAAAGAAACATATTAGTATTGTTATTAGTAGTAGTAGTACATTAATCACTTCTTCCTTTTGTGCAAACATTATACTGTGCTCCATAGAGATGCCAAAAAAAAGAATAACTCCACTACAGAGGTTTGACACACCTTCGCAATAACCAATATTTTATCATGCTTGATCGATAATAAAACATACTTTAAACTAACGATGTAACATGAGCGATGTTAGTGCTCAATGACGCTTACATTTTTGTGCTCCAGACAGCTTGGAGTGCATCCAACAGAATTTTGTGCCCTAGCCCTTGTACATTCCACAGAGTGATTGCTGGATCAGTGAAAGGTAGTTTTTACATACCCCTACCTAATTATCTACAACAAAGGGCCTCATATCAACATATACCATTAAAACAAAGTAAATAGCTTTGCTCTACACTACACAAGAAAATGTTATTAATATATATCATTTGGGTTAGAGAGCGAGTAAAGCCAAGGGTTTTTAGTCCCGTTCCATAGAAGTCTAGGGGAAAGGGAGTGCTATAGGGCCTCAAAATGTTAGTATGCCTGAGCCTTTTGCTTGAATGCAAATTTTTACTTTCACCTTCTAATATGAGCACAAACATATTAGTGCTATTGATTTAACTTGAGCAGTGTTAGCACTCAATAGAGATATGTTTGCGCTCTACTTGTAATGTATAAATATACATTTTAATTATATATTTTTACTAAAAATAATTAAAATATTACATGGTTCAATATAAGTGTTTAATGTCCCTTTAAATTAACGAGTAGTAATAAAATGTTCTAAAGTGTTGGATAACTTTGTTATATCATTAACCCATTTGGTCACCGTATAAGCGGAATGCTCATTTACATGTATGTCACTAACCTATAGTGATCCGTATCCACCCTCACCACTACTTAACCTTCTGATTGTCATTTGCGTCTTTGCATGGTGGGAATACTGGGCATGATTGATGTATTGTGATATGTGTGTAATATTTTACAAGTATTGTTTTTTTTTTTTTACAATATATGATTGTAAATATACAGTATCTGGTTTGGCATGCATTTAAAACAAAATTTGGACTTTAATAGTACTGAAATTGTAAAGAGTGAAACCGCTCCCTCGCAACATTGTATCTGCATAGAAGATGTTTAAACGAGATTGCACCTTTGTAACTGGATTTTTATAGAGGACAATTGGATATGCCTTTATACAAGTCGAAAAACTATCACAACTGTGTTTTAAAGTGCTTGCACCATCATTATTGAGCACCTAAATATAATTGTGCTTTTTGAGAGTTCAATAATTTATGCACATGTAATTAAAGTCTTCATCTTGTTTTCAATATCTCTTGTGACCATTTTAGATTGTCTTCCACTTATGCAAGACAATATAATATCTCTAAATAGTCTTAGAATACTTGCAAATATGTTCAAAATTTAATTTTGGGTTGTTATCAAGTGCTTTCGGTGTCGAATTTGAAAAGTTAAAGATGGCCAAGAAAAGATGTTGGAAAGTCTCTTGAAAATGTATTGTGATCAAAGAGAAGTTTTCAGCCCCATAGTAGAAATATGGATTTTATTAAGGAGCTGGGAACACAATCACAGGTGCCGGTGTTCTGTTAAGGGACCGAACTTTTCAAAAGAGTGAACCATGTCACTTCCTGTGACGTTACATCAGCTGTTGTACACATTTTGCCCCTAATGCACATGCGTCCCAGCGTCATCACATACCTGGCAACATACATCACTGTGAAACTATTTAGACTTGTGAAATTGAGAAGCCTTTCTATAGCGCATGCGTGGGATTTTCTATCATAAATAGGGGGTTTATGGAACGCTGTTTATTGGTCCCTGCATAACAAACAGCCACTCGGCTATTGCCACTGCTTGTGTTGGAAGATCCATTTTGCAATGTCGTATTTTTTATCCTTACATTTATATCGGTTCTACACCATAATTCACATAATTATAAAAAATCCCACGCATGAGCTATAGAAAGGATTCTCAATTTCACAAGTCTAAATAGTTTCACAGTGACGTATGCATCCAGGTATGTGAAGACGCTGGCACGCATGCGTATTAGGGGAAAAATTAGGGGGAAAAAACAGCTGATGTAACGTCACAGGAAGTGACATGGTTCACTCTTTTGAAAAGTTCGGTCCCTTAACAGAACACCGGAAATAGACAAAACCATACTATTCTGATTACACTGATAGATTGTGACCGACCCCAAATTTTAAAACTCAATATTGCCAGTATCAGAATGATTGTGATGGAGGCCATAGTATGATACAAGTTATAGCTCAATAATAAAATGATGTAGCGCATTAGAGCATTTTATTATTGATCTTTGATATCCTTTATAATAATACTAGGTGATAAGCCTGCCCAGAGGGCAGTCTATTTATTTTTTAAGCTACAGATGTAGAAACAACCTATTATGTAACTCTGCTTTTATATAAATATTTAAATGTGTAGCAATACTGTCCACAATATTTCAAAAATATTTTATATATAATAAACTACAGGTATAGCAAACACCATATTTGGTCACACTTATTTTAAATATATTAGCTACAGATGTAGGGACACCCTATTTGGATGGACTAGTGTCCTAAATACATAAAAAATGCTGCTCTTCAAATTATGTCTACTTTAAGTATATTTCTTTGTAAACAACATTTTTATTAAAACAGGCATTGCCTCCAGTCAATAGCCTTGTTCTTGTCCGTCCATGACTTTGACTTTAACTTTGACATCAGCAGAGCTTTTTACCCAAGAGAACGCTACATGTAGCTGTCCATGGCTGAAAACAGGTTCAGGCAAATAGATGCCAACTCTATCTAAAGTTTGTTCTTGAGGCTTGTTAATGGTCATAGCAAATGCCAATTTAACTGGAAATTGTCTTCTTCGCAATACAAAAGGAAGTTCTGTATTACTTGGGGCTAAGGCTATTTGAGGAATAAAGACATTTTGCCATTCAGCGGTACCTGTTAATACTTGAGCAATAATTAAAGGGACACTGAACCCAAATTTTTTCTTTCGTGATTCAGATAGAGCATGAAATTTTAAGCAATTTTCTAATTTACTCCTATTATCAATTTTTCTTCGTTCACTTGCTATCTTTATTTGAAAAAGAAGGCATCTAAGCTTCTTTTTTGGTTCAGCACTCTGGATAGCATATTTTTATTGGTGGATGAATGTATCCACCAATCAGCAAGAATAACCCAGGTTATTCACCAAATATGGGCCGGCATCTAAACTTACATTCTTGCATTTCAAATAAAGATACCAAGAGAATGAAGAAAATTTGATAATAGGAGTAAATTAGAAAGTTGCTTAAAATTGCATGCTCTATCTGAATCACGAAAGAAAAAAATTGGGTTCAGTGTCCCTTTAAATGTTGCCGCAAAGCTTTCACAACCAATCTTTTACCATTTCAAAGACCTCTTTTGGTGTTAAGGTTACTCAAAAGCATAATAATACTGCCAATTTTAAGATTGAGTTTTATGAACTGGCATTCTAAAAGGAGCCAATTCATTTAAAAACTCAACTGGGTAATTATCCCTGTCTTCCTGTGATTCATCATCAATGGAATCAGTGCTTAAATAAGTAGAAGTTTCCCCTTCTAACAAACTAAGAACTTCTTCATTGATCTTGTTGTTATATATTTTATATTACACTATTAATTATGACTATCTCCGCAGTAACCTCCAACGTGTTATATATATATATATATATATATATATATATATATATACACACAGTATATATTAGGTTACAAAATAATTTACTTTTGTCTCATCGGTAATCTCCCATATATTTGCATTATTTTTCAGTAGTTCTAATCAGGTAATATCTTCACATTAAACAAGATACTAACAAGCGATATAACATTTAATTAAACACAAAACAAACTCTGATACAATATGAAATAAAATTTACTATTTTGCTTAGTTTTAACCCTATAGGTACAAATCTAACAGTGAAATCAATTACAAGGTACAATAAACCAGCATGGACCAATTACGCAGTATGTGTTACTAACAACAGTTATTTAATATAATCTTAGTCAAATATTATCATTAAAATGATGTTTTGGTAACTTAATAATACAATGCAATCAGTTAGATTCAGAATGTATATATGCAGACAAAGAAATGCATAAAACCTCTCTAATACCTCAGCAAGTCTCAACCTTAAGGAATATAAAGCTACTAAAATAAAATATACTTAAACATAAAACCAGTGTTTTTCTTACAATAAACTGAATTAAGTGAACACTATCTGTAACAAGATTTTCTGATATTGGTAGCTGAATTAGATTTCTGGACAAATATTACCCAGACTAAGTATATATAAAAATTGGGCCTATAATTATCTAATACAAATCTTATTATGGACATTAAATAAAATAACTGCTAATTTATAATTAAATAATTTTTATACTTCCCCACAATTGTTGCTCCTCCAAGCCCTGGGTTATCAATAGTCAAGCTATGTGTTTTCTCTGCATCCGATCCCACAAAATCTTAATCCACAGGAAAAACAGGCATAAAGTTTCCAAGGATATCAAAAATAAAGAATGGGTACAACCAGGATTAAAAATTCTATTTCAGAGGAAAATTGGACAGCGTATCCATCCTTCTTTCATGTAACCCAGAGTCCCTGTGAATGCTCAGCGACCCAATTTATCCTAAACTATAACTCTGCCCTAATCTCTAACAGCCATTCACAGATGTGTGAGGATCTGTAGTGCTGTGATTGGATGGATGCTAATTAACTTTTGGGAATAATTCACCCAATGTTAAGTATAGAGGATTATTCTTTGACTAATTCACCACAAGATGGCGATGGTGAGTTGTGTTCTAAAAGTGAACTTGTGTAACTTTCTTATATTTATTCTTCTTAGAACTCATTTTTCATATATAATATATATATATATATATATATATATATATCCATATATAAATATTCATAGTACATATATATATATATATATATATATATATATATATATATATATATATATATATATATATATATATATATATACACATACATATGCATAAATATATCCATGGAAAAGGAAATAGAAAGCAGCGCTTTACCAATTGAACATAAAAAAAGGACAGTGTTACCAAAAGTCTTAGATACAGGCTGATCCTCTGTAGAACTAATAGGAATACGAGTGTTTCCACCTACAGTTAGTGTTCTTTCAAATCGATCCTAATGCAGCCACTCTCGTCCTGTGTCTCTCTCCCCACACTGGATAATGACGTGATGCAAAAAAGCTGTGAAGTAAGAACAGCGCAGAAGAACCGAGATTCAAGGTAGTAGTTTTATTAGCACATATAAAAGACACGGTACAATTCCTACTTACAAACGGTAGGTTAAAAAGAGCCTTTCACAATCTATGATGTGAACAATTCTTTATCCAGAAGCACGGAAGACCACAGCCGACTTGTATATCTCACTTTTCATCTGAGAGCTGCACACAGCTTGGGTCCCGGTGGGAGGCTTTGTCCAGTCCCTTCTTTAAAACATGTAGATAGCTCGACGCATTTCCCCCGGTGTACGCCCGGGCTTTATCAAGAGCAAGATGATATGCTGAATAGAATGTTCATTTTTAAAGCTGGTGCTTCCACCTGATTGGATAAATATATCCATGTCTACTGACATGCATGCAAATATATTTCATTTATTTATTTTTTTTGTTTAACTAAAATGTACCAGTTTAAAATTAAATCCTTATGACTTAGATAGACACTTATTTGTACATAAGGCATATACATAAATAGAATCTCCTTATGTGGGCATCTCATATTCTCATATATAAGTGTATGTTACAGATGAGGCATAATGAATTACATAGTATTTTACAATAGTTTATTATTATATGTATATTTTAATCTGTCATGCATTGTGATACCTGGGAGTATAATTTGGTCAGGTAATCAGTATTTATATATATATATATATATATATATATATATATATATATATATATATACATACATATATATATATATATATATATATATATACACACACACACACAATACATAAATGTACAAGTCATA
Organism: Bombina bombina; assembly: GCF_027579735.1. NCBI lineage: Eukaryota > Metazoa > Chordata > Amphibia > Anura > Bombinatoridae > Bombina > Bombina bombina. The sequence continues at coordinate 134,604,815 of NC_069507.1, read as the reverse complement.
CATATATATATATATATATATATATATATATATATATATATATATACACACACACACACACACACACATACACAGGCATATATATATTCATATCATACTGGTTATTTCATATACTTAATTCCATATTTAACTTATCTATACATAAAGTTATCAGATTTTTGAAGTAGTTATTTTAAAACATATGATCCTTATACACACATAATGCAATATGTTAATAGGGAGTGTCTGAATTGGCCCCTAAGCCAGCAGGCATCACGTTAACATATGAGTGTGGCCCATAGGTTTGTAAGTCTATTCACAATAGTTTCTAGATAATGGGGCTCCATTATTTTAAGTTGGAATAACAGTTCTCTCTGTTCTGTTGATAAAGCCCCCCATGGGATTTCCTGTTCAGGTAACTCCTGGACACATGCTTTTGTTATCTGATTTTTGGTCTCTTTTTGTGTTTACAAACAGCAGGGGTTCTCCCTGACCAAATGGTGTAGATTGATTAAATGTGGAGACTGAAAACATCAAAAGATTTAACAATGGTGGGGCTGAAGAGCAAGCCTTTTGAAAACAGGTTTCATATCTTGAACAAACTTTCATAGGACAGCCTGCAATTTTAAAATAGTGTTTCTGTAATATGAAATACCCTATTTCTTCTGTATCTATGACTCAACATTGTCAACATAACTTCTTGGAAATAAAATTGTAATTTTGGTAATTTTAAAAGCCTCACAAACTTTTAACTCTTCACCAAAAATCTCCTTTACAATGAAGTCTTTGCAGATCATTTGAGATGGAATTTCAAAGATATCTTCATGAAAGCCATGCTCGTTTGTCAGTAGTCCATCTCCAAGCTTTAAAAGCCAAGAGCTAAACTCAGGATCAACAGATATTACATTATTAGTCAGCTTCAAAAGCTTAAACTTATGCCAGAGTGGATTACATTTTATGCTGGCTTCAACTATAGCTGATCTACTTCCATGTGCAACAACAGGAATAGTTTAGCTGAAATCACCTCCGAGCAGAATAGTTTTGCCTCCAAAAGGTTTGTTGTTATTCATCAACTCTTGAAGGAGTTTGTCAACACATCTGAGTGCATCACTCGAAGACATGTTTGTTTCATACCAAATAATAATCTTTGCAGTACGGATGATTTGTGCATGTTTAGAAGTTTGCCTCATGGAAGATGTTGAAGTATCCAACAAAGGAACTGGCAACTTAAACTGTGAGTGGTATGTTCATCCACCTTCAAGCAAATTTGCAGCAATACCTGTTGAAGCAACTGGTAATGCACCTCACTATTTCCTCTAAATATCCTCAAAGTCTTTGATTGGTAGGTTTTACCACTACCACCAGAACCATCAAGGAAATAACACCTTTGTGGCAAACTGTCATTTTCTGATGCAGCAATGATTTCTTCAAAACTTTCTCTTTGAATGTCATTAAAAGATGCCTTCATTTGGACTTCAGTATAACTTTCAAAAGAAGCATCATAAAGATCTCTTTGGTAAACCAAGTTCCGACAATTTTTGCCATTAAGAATTAAAATATCCTGAATATCTCCAAGTGCATAATTTAAACAATATTGACACTGGTGTGTGACCTAGGTGTCTTGAAAAGTCTTAAAAAAAGTTGTTCTTTGTACTTTTTAAAAAGCACAAATATGAGCAAAAATCTCTCTAAGCAGTGGAGGCATCATTTCACTTGCAGCTTCATGAAGAGTTAAATCCCATGATTGATCATCTTCAAAAAGATAACGTTTTTGAGCTGCTGCTTTAAATGTATGAAATTGAACACCATCAACTGTTCGGATATCTTCAAAAGAAGTTGCTCCTTTAACATGAAGTAAAAGCAAGCGTAAATAAAATCTGAAATTAAACTTACAGAGTACATGCGACAAATAGTGTTATTTGCTCAATCTAGTACACTTTTTTTCCAAGTTGTTGTCTTTTGATGAAAAACAAAATGCTGAGGAATATCAGTGTAAAGATATACATGAGCTGACAAATCTTCTTTGTTTAATTTAAACCAAGCAGCCAAAGTTGTGTCCCTATAATGTGTTCTTTCTACTGCAGTTTCAATATTGTCTTCAGTAAAATATACTGACTGTTCTCCAGGAAGGTGAACTTGTAATCACACAATGGTATGCGATTGATGGTGCATATGGAAGCCAAAAAGCCCCCATGCTGCTTCTTAAGCACTAACATATCTGGAATCTCATCATGAAGAAGCTTTTCATGTTCTTTAATTGCAATATTTGCACAGTCATGTCCTTTATAAATATATTTGAATATATACTTTACACTTTTTATGGAAGCACAGCTTTCTATATTAATATGGCAGTTGTATTTTAATGTCAAGTATGGGTTGTATGGTACAACCCAAGAGTTATCAATTGTTTTTACCATTTATTTCAATAGAAACAGTTTTTTTGCTTCTCTTGTAATGTGGATAACCATCTACATTCATCAAAGTTTCTTCCTGGAAAGATTTTGGAAATTGCTTTGAGCAAACCCCATCAACCTTACATGGAGATCTTAAATTATGCTCCCCACAGGGCCCATGTATCATATGCTTGGTAACAATTGCATGTAACCGGGGATTGACTTCAATATCAGTTATTTATGCAGAAATAAATCTATCAATTACTTCAGCATTTTTAGGCTTATCTTCTGCAGATAAAATAAGCAAAATATGTGCATGAGGTAATTCACTTTTTTTTTAAATTTAATTACATGAAATTTGGCAGCTGGTTTACCCAAAGCATGTTTCTTTGTGATATCATCAAGAAGTTCTTGAAGTTTTAAATGAAAAACTCTTGCCACTAAATCAGGACGAAATTCAACTGCTTGACCTTTTTTCATATTAACAACAATTTCATACCATTTTGGGTTACATGTCATGGTTATGAAAAAATCAGGCTTCCCATACTTTCTAACAATAGCCATGGCATCTTGGTAATTTTGTACCATGTTTCTTGGACTACCTTGGAATGTAGATGGAAGTATAACTGCTTTGCCTGGAAGTTAAGCCCTGGTCTGCAGCTACACTTTGAAGATGGTCCATGAGACCTGTATACTTTTTAACCCTCAATTTTGACTGATTTTGTCTAACATAGTTTAAACGATTACCTTCTGTCTTAACATATGCATCTACAAAGTACTGCTCAGTCAATTTGCCAGCACTCAGAAATGGGTTGAACTTGTGACGGATGGAAAGTATATACCCATAAAATAGCATTTGTGTGACCCTTTCTCTTAGCTTTGTTAAGGATTGAATTCTTATATTTCTAACAGTAGTAGGGTTGCAATTAAGTTTCATTTTAGTTGACCAACTTTGGTTCCCAAAAGGGAAAAGAAGTGGATACAACATTGTATCCAAAATTGGATCTAAAATACTTATCCTTTCTGTTTTTTGTTCATTGTTGGGACTTCGGCAAGGAATAATAAGATTTCCCTCAAAAGGAGGTTCACCATCTGCATTTTGAAAAAACAGAATTTATGCTTACCTGATAAATTACTTTCTCCAACGGTGTGTCCGGTCCACGGCGTCATCCTTACTTGTGGGATATTCTCTTCCCCAACAGGAAATGGCAAAGAGCCCAGCAAAGCTGGTCACATGATCCCTCCTAGGCTCCGCCTACCCCAGTCATTCGACCGACGTACAGGAGGAAATATGCATAGGAGAAACCATATGATACCGTGGTGACTGTAGTTAGAGAAAATAATTCATCAGACCTGATTAAAAAACCAGGGCGGGCCGTGGACCGGACACACCGTTGGAGAAAGTAATTTATCAGGTAAGCATAAATTGTGTTTTCTCCAACATAGGTGTGTCCGGTCCACGGCGTCATCCTTACTTGTGGGAACCAATACCAAAGCTTTAGGACACGGATGAAGGGAGGGAGCAAATCAGGTCACCTAAATGGAAGGCACCATGGCTTGCAAAACCTTTCTCCCAAAAATAGCCTCCGAAGAGGCAAAAGTATCAAATTTGTAAAATTTGGCAAAAGTGTGCAGTGAAGACCAAGTCGCTCCCTTACATATCTGGTCAACAGAAGCCTCGTTCTTGAAGGCCCATGTGGAATCCACAGCCCTAGTGGAGTGAGCTGTGATTCTTTCAGGAGGCTGCCGTCCGGCAGTCTCATAAGCCAATCGGATAATGCTTTTAAGCCAAAAAGAAAGAGAGGTAGAAGTTGCTTTTTGACCTCTCCTTTTACCAGAATAAACAACAAACAAAGAAGATGTTTGTCTGAAATCTTTAGTAGCCTCTAAATAGAATTTTAGAGCACGGACTACGTCCAAATTGTGTAACAAACGTTCCTTCTTTGAAGCTGGATTCGGACACAAAGAAGGTACAACTATCTCCTGGTTAATATTTTTGTTGGAAACAACTTTCGGAAGAAAACCAGGCTTAGTACGCAAAACCACCTTATCTGCATGGAACACCAGATAGGGCAGAGAACACTGCATAGCAGATAACTCTGAAACTCTTCTAGCAGAAGAAATTGCAACCAAAAACAAAACCTTCCAAGATAATAACTTAATATCTACGGAATGTAAGGGTTCAAACGGAACCCCTTGAAGAACTGAAAGAACTAGATTTAAGCTCCAGGGAGGAGTCAAAGGTCTGTAAACAGGCTTGATTCTAACCAGAGCCTGAACAAACGCTTGAACGTCTGGCACAGCTGCCAGCCTTTTGTGAAGTAAAACAGATAAAGCAGAGATCTGTCCCTTCAGAGAACTTGCAGATAATCCTTTCTCCAAACCATCTTGTAGAAAGGATAGAATCTTAGGAATTTTTATCTTGTTCCATGGGAATCCTTTAGAATCACACCAACAGATATATTTTTTCCATATTTTATGGTAAATTTTTCTAGTTACAGGCTTTCTGGCCTGAATCAGAGTATCTATTACAGAATCTGAAAACCCACGCTTTGATAAAATCAAGTGTTCAATCTCCAAGCCGTCAGTTGGAGGGAAACCAGATTCGGATGTTCGAATGGACCTTGAACAAGAAGGTCCTGTCTCAAAGGTAGCTTCCATGGTGGAGCCGATGACATATTCACCAGGTCTGCATACCAAGTCCTGCGTGGCCACGCAGGAGCTATCAAGATCACCGAAGCCCTCTCCTGATTGATCCTGGCTACCAGCCTGGGAATGAGAGGAAACGGTGGGAATACATAAGCTAGGTTGAAGGTCCAAGGTGCTACTAGTGCATCTACTAGAGTCGCCTTGGGATCCCTGGATCTGGACCCGTAGCAAGGAACCTTGAAGTTCTGACGAGAGGCCATCAGATCCATGTCTGGAATGCCCCATAATTGAGTTATTTGGGCAAAGATTTCCGGATGGAGTTCCCACTCCCCCGGATGGAATGTCTGACGACTCAGAAAATCCGCTTCCCAATTTTCCACTCCTGGGATGTGGATTGCAGATAAGTGGCAGGAGTGATCCTCCGCCCATTGAATTATCTTGGTCACTTCCTCCATCGCCAGGGAACTTCTTGTTCCCCCCTGATGGTTGATATATGCAACAGTCGTCATGTTGTCTGATTGAAACCTTATGAATTTGGCCTTTGCTAGTTGAGGTCAAGCCTTGAGAGCATTGAATATCGCTCTCAGTTCCAGAATGTTTATCGGGAGAAGAGATTCTTCCCGAGACCATAGACCCTGAGCTTTCAGGGGTTCCCAGACCGCGCCCCAGCCCACCAGACTGGCGTCGGTCGTGACAATAACCCACTCTGGTCTGCGGAAGCTCATTCCCTGTGACAGGTTGTCCAGGATCAGCCACCAACGGAGTGAATCTCTGGTCTTTTGATCTACTTGAATCGTCGGAGACAAGTCTTTATAATCCCCATTCCACTGTCTGAGCATGCACAGTTGTAATGGTCTTAGATGAATTCGTGCAAAAGGAACTATGTCCATTGCTGCAACCATCAATCCTATTACTTCCATGCACTGCGCTATGGAAGGACGAAGAACAGAATGAATTACTTGACAAGAGCTTAGAATTTTTGATTTTCTGACCTCTGTCAGAAAAATCCTCATTTCTAAGGAATCTATTATTGTTCCCAAGAAGGGAACTCTTGTTGACGGGGACAGAGAACTTTTTTCCTTGTTCACTTTCCATCCGTGAGATCTGAGAAAGGCTAGGACGATGTCCGTATGAGCCTTTGCTTTTGACAGAGACGACGCTTGAATCAGAATGTCGTCCAAGTAAGGTACTACTGCAATGCCCCTTGGCCTTAGAACCGCTAGAAGGGACCCTAGTACCTTTGTGAAAATTCTCGGAGCAGTGGCTAATCCGAATGGAAGTGCCACAAACTGGTAATGCTTGTCCAGAAAAGCGAACCTTAGGAACTGATGATGTTCCTTGTGGATAGGAATATGTAGGTACGCATCCTTTAAATCCACCGTGGTCATAAATTGACCTTCCTGGATGGTGGGAAGGATCGTTTGAATGGTTTCCATTTTGAACGATGGAACCCTGAGAAATTTGTTTAGGATCTTGAGATCTAAAATTGGTCTGAATGTTCCCTCTTTTTTGGGAACTATGAACAGGTTGGAGTAAAACCCCATCCCTTGTTCTCCTATTGGAACTGGATGAATTACTCCCATCTTTAACATGTCTTCTACACAATGTAAGAATGCCTGTCTTTTTATTTGGTTTGAAGATAATTGAGACCTGTGGAACCTTCCCCTTGGGGGTAGTTCCTTGAATTCTAGGAGATAACCTTGAGAAACTATTTCTAGTGCCCAAGGATCCTGAACATCTCTTGCCCAAGCCTGAGCAAAGAGAGAAAGTCTGCCCCCCACCAGATCCGGTCCCGGATCGGGGGCCATCCCTTCATGCTGTTTTGGTAGCAGTGGCAGGCTTATTGGCCTGCTTACCCTTGTTCCAGCCTTGCATCGGTCTCCAGGCTGGTTTGGGTTGTGAAGTATTACCCTCTTGCTTAGAGGATGTAGAATTAGAGGCTGGTCCGTTTCTGCGAAAGGGACGAAAATTAGGCTTATTTTTAGCCTTAAAAGACCTATCCTGAGGGAGGGCGTGGCCCTTTCCCCCGGTGATGTCTGAAATAATCTCTTTCAAATCAGGACCAAACAGTGTTTTACCCTTGAAAGGGATGTTAAGCAATTTTGTCTTGGAAGACACTTCCGCTGACCAAGACTTTAGCCAAAGCACCCTGCGCGCCGCGATAGCAAACCCTGAATTTTTCGCCGCTAATCTAGCTAATTGCAAAGCGGCGTCTAAAATAAAAGAGTTAGCCAATTTAAGTGCTTGAACTCTGTCCATAACCTCCTCATACGAAGATTCTTTATTGAGCGACTTTTCTAGTTCTTCGAACCAGAAACACGCTGCCGTAGTGACAGGAACAATGCATGAAATTGGTTGTAGAAGGTAACCTTGCTGAACAAACATCTTTTTAAGCAAACCCTCTAATTTTTTATCCATAGGATCTTTGAAAGCACAACTATCTTCTATAGGGATAGTAGTGCGTTTATTTAGAGTAGAAACCGCCCCCTCGACCTTGGGGACTGTCTGCCATAAGTCCTTTCTGGGGTCGACTATAGGAAATAATTTTTTAAATATAGGGGGAGGAACAAAAGGTATGCCGGGCCTTTCCCACTCCTTATTTACTATGTCCGCCACCCGCTTGGGTATAGGAAAAGCATCGGGGGGCACCGGAACCTCTAGGAACTTGTCCATCTTACATAATTTCTCTGGAATGACCAAATTGTCACAATCATCCAGAGTAGATAATACCTCCTTAAGCAGTGCGCGGAGATGTTCTAATTTAAATTTAAATGTTACAACATCAGGTTCAGCTTGTTGAGAAATTTTTCCTGAATCTGAAATTTCTCCCTCAGACAAAACCTCCCTCCTGGCCCCTTCAGATTGGTGTGAGGGTATGTCAGAACAGTTATCATCAGCGTCCTCTTGCTCTTCTGTGTTTAAAACAGAGTAATCGCGCTTTCTCTGATAAGTAGGCATTTTGGATAAAATGTTTGCAATAGAATTATCCATTACAGCCGTTAATTGTTGCATGGTAATAAGTATTGGCGCACTAGATGTACTAGGGGCCTCTTGTGTGGGCAAAACTGGTGTAGACACAGAAGGGGATGATGCAGTATCATGCTTACTCCCCTCATTTGAGGAATCATCTTGGGCAATATCATTATCTGTGGCATCATTGTCCCTACTTTGTTTGGACACTATGGCACAATCATCACATAAATTTAAATGGGGAGAAACCTTGGTTTTCATACATATAGAACATCGCTTATCTGATGGTTCAGACATGTTAAACAGGCTTAAACTTGTCAACAAAGCACAAAAAACGTTTTAAAATAAAACCGTTACTGTCACTTTAAATTTTAAACTGAACACACTTTATTACTGAATATGTGAAAAAGTTCACCAAAATTTCACCACAGTGTCTTAAAGCCTTAAAAGTATTGCACACCAAATTTGAAAGCTTTAACCCTTAAAATAACGGAACCGGAGCCGTTTTTACATTTAACCCCTATACAGTCCCAGGAATCTGCTTTGCTGAGACCCAACCAAGCCCAGAGGGGAATACGATACCAAATGACGCCTTCTATAAGCTTTTTCAGTGGTTCTTAGCTCCTCACACATGCATCTGCATGCCTTGCTCTCCAAAAACAACTGCGCATTAGTGGCGCGAAAATGAGGCTCTGCCTATGACTAGAAAAGGCCCCCATCTGAAAAAGGTGTCCAATACAGTGCCTGCCATTTTTTTAAAACAATCCCCAAGATTATAATAACTATTTAGAGTTATAATCTGCAAAATATGCTTAGCAAAGTAATCGTTTTAGCCCAGAAAAATGTCTACCAGTTTTTTAAGCCCTTATGAAGCCCTTTATTCTTTTACTTAATCTAAGAAAATGGCTTACCGGTCCCCATAGGGGAAATGACAGCCTTCCAGCATTACATAGTCTTGTTAGAAATGTGGCCAGTCATACCTCAAGCAGAAAAGTCTGCCAACTGTTTCCCCCAACTGAAGTTACTTCATCTCAACAGTCCTGTGTGGAAACAGCCATCGATTTTAGTAACGTTTGCTAAAATCATCTTCCTCTTACAAACAGAAATCTTCATCTCTTTTCTGTTTCAGAGTAAATAGTACATACCAGCACTATTTTAAAATAACAAACACTTGATTGAAGGATAAAAACTACATTTAAACACCAAAAAACTCTTAACCATCTCCGTGGAGATGTTGCCTGTGCAACGGCAAAGAGAATGACTGGGGTAGGCGGAGCCTAGGAGGGATCATGTGACCAGCTTTGCTGGGCTCTTTGCCATTTCCTGTTGGGGAAGAGAATATCCCACAAGTAAGGATGACACCGTGGACCGGACACACCTATGTTGGAGAAATAATAGCTACCTCATTACACCGAGCTGCATTATATCTACGTTGATCGTTTTTACGATATTGTACAATTGCCATTGTCACAGTTGCAGGTGTAACATAATTTCGAGATGCATCTTCTAAACATTCCTGTTCTACTTCATACAACATTTTGCATGCTTCAGCAAAAGGATTGTTTAAAGCCATAAAATAACTAATCTCTGTCATTAATTCAGGGTTGCAATTTGCATTTTCATTAATCATAAGGTGCTATTGTGCAGTCTCATCAGGATCCAGAATATTTAGTTGTGCAAACTTCCTATTATCCTCATTGGAAAGATGAAGTGATCCAGTTCTGTGATAAATTTGTCCATTAATTCTAAAACAGTAAGGGCCATAACCGGGAGGAGGAGCAATATTCGCCCCCATTAAAGCAAATGCTAAAGGATTATTAAAAGATCTAATATGTTTGTATTTATTTTTTTGGAATGTTTATGATTTACTGTCATTAGGATTTTTATTAAAGGAGCGACTTTAATAGGCTCAATAATTACTTTTCCTTTACTGCAGCATTGACTGAATAGTGTGTCTGATGGCTGCTCTTTTGGAAAATTTACTGCATGTCAGTTGGTGCATATAACATTTAACTCTCCACAGTTATGATGATCAAATTAATCATCATATCTCGCAATTGCTGCAATTATGTTTTGCAAAATATGAACAATGGCGTTGAACACAACTTGCACTAAGTTTGCTTTTACGTTCCCTTTCTGTATCGCTTATGGTGTGCTGTTTTTTTGTTTGAGATACTTCGTTTTGTGCACGTTTTATTCTATGAGCAACTGCATTTTTTTGTTCTTGAAGCCTCTGATTTTCTGTCACATTTGCTCTCTCTTTTCTTTTCTGTTCTGCATTTGCTTTCCTTAAACCGGCCCTTTCTTCATCATTCAAACTTTTATTTTTTTCAAGTCTCTCATTTCGCCTCTTTTTTTGCATCAGATTGTTCTTCTAAAGAATTCTTTCATTAGACACCTTATTTGGACTGACTGGTGTCCTAAATATATCAAAAAATATGTAGTAACACCCTAATTGGATAGATTTTTTAAATAAATATTTATATTTATATATATAACCAACAGGTGTAGTGACACCCTTATTTGATAGTACTGCTGTCCTAAATATATCCAAAAAATATTATATGTAATAAAGCTACAGGTGTATACATTTTTTATTTATATAATTAAGCTACAAAAGTAGCAACACTGTATTTGAAAAAAGTACTTTTATATATATTTAAATTAAGCTACAGGTATAGTAAAACCATATTTGGATGATTTACTATCCTATATATAATTAATATACAGGTGTGCAAACACCCTATTTGGTCAGACTAATTTAATATATATATAACCTACAGGTGTAACGACACCCTTATTTGAATGTATATTAAGCTTTAGGTGTAGTGACACCCTATTTGTATCATCTACTATGTATATGTAAATATGATATTTTTCAAAACTCAAAACTACTTGTGTAAATATTTTTTTTCTGTTTTTTTTATTATTATTTTTAAAAAAAAATATACATAAACAGTATACTATATATATATATATATATATATATATATATAAATAACTTAGCTACTTAGTTAGCAACAAACTAATTTTAAAATATTTTTTTTAATAAAGTACTATAGCTTTATGAAAAGCTTTATGAAATTATTTGACTTCCTTTTCTGTAACTTTAAAAAAAGCTTTTAAGGTAAAATGAAAAATCTTTTTTTTTTTTAAATCTCAACTTAAGCTTTGAAAAAAGCTGTTAAAAATAAAAAAACAACAGGCTTTTCTATAGCTTTTAAAAAAGCTTTTGGGGTGTAATAGCTAATAAAGTTAAAACGGTAAACTACAGACGATGTTCCGCTATTAAATTATTTGATCTCTCTCTACAGCAACTATCCTCACAGACTGCTTTTTCCTAACTGCATCAGATAATTAAAAAAAATTATATTTGAACTGAATAAACGGCATGAGGAGGGGGCGTGGTTAGTCGCGAGCGAGAGGAGTGTCTTTACTCAAAAGTACAGTGTTTGATTGACACTGACGAATATGTAAATTTTCCCCGTAAAAGATTTATTATAAATAATAATAAGTAACATAATAAGCACTTAAAATCATGCACACACTGACACTTATACATACAATTCCTTTCGGTACATAAGGCTAAATAATATAAAGTGTCATTATGTACATGATTTTTATAAGTGCTTATTATGTTAGTGTGAGTGTGTACATTATTTATACATTGACTATGCATAGTGAGTGTATAAATAATGTATAGGCTAAGCCGCCTCCCAATAATAAACCTGACACTTCTAAACGCGTCATCCCCAAAAAAACGCAGCTAATAACAAAATTGATAACCCCTAATCCGAGAATCCCCCACATCGCAACGTACCTAAAACAATTATTAACCACTAAACCGCAAAGCCACCCATATTACCGCCATACCCCAAAACCACCGCTAATAATAACATTAATTACCCCTAAGCTAACAACACCCCACATCACAATTTAACTAATATACTTATTAACCACTAAACCACCAAACACAAAGATCGTAATCTAATTTATAAATTAATTTCCTCCTAATCAGCCATTTAAATAAAACATAAAAAATCTAATCTAATTAATTAATCTAATCTAATTAATATATTAAAAATACTACACCGCCAAAAATCAAACATCACAATTTGTTTTTTTTAATTAACCTCTAAACCGCCAACCCACACCCAGAAATTATTTTTTTCTAACAACTATTCCCCTAACCCCCCCATTAATTTAACCCTAATTCAATTTAAATTTGTATGAGTATTGCCCTTAAAAGGGCATTCAGCTCTTTTTCAAAGTGCCTAAAAAACCCTAATTTAAAAATTAAAAAAAATAAAATAAAAAAAAACCTAACACTAAAGCCCCAAATAGGTATTCACGGTTGCTGAAGTCCGGCGGAGAAGATCTTCCAAGCGGGTTAATCATCTTCATCCACAGCGAAAGCGACGTGAAGCGGAGATGCAGAGCGGTGGTCCCAGATGTGGCGATCCTCAGCGGCAGCGGTGCTCCTCGGCGGCGGTGAAGATTTCACTTGCTCTCATCCTATTGGCTGTTCACCAGCCAATAAGATTTCCCTTGCTCTCATCCTATTGACTGATGTGAAAATGTCAGCTAATAGGAATACAAGGTACCCCAATAAATATGGGGTACCTTGCATTTAATCTTCAGTCTGCAGAGGAAGATCGCATGAAGAGGAACCTCCACGCTGCCGTCGAAGATCACCACATCTGGGAACACCGCTCCACATCTCTGCTCCATGTCGCCTTCGCTGTGGATGAAGATGATGGACCTGCCTGGAAGAAGATCTTCTCCGCTGGACTTCAGCAACCGTGAGTACCAATTTGGGGCTTTAGACTTTAAAAAAAAAATTACATTTTTAAATTAGTTTTTTTTGGGCACTTTGAAAAAGAGCTAAATGCCCTTTTAAGGGCAATGACCATACAAATGCCCCATTAGGGGCAACGGTTAGTTTTGGTTTATTAGTCATAGTTTTTTTTCTATTTTATGGGGTTTGGTGGGTGGGGGCTTTTACTGTTAGAGGGGGCTTAGTAATTTTTTATGCAAAAAAGCTGTTAAACTTAGGGCAATGCCATACAAAAATCCCTTTTAAGGGCTATTTGTTGTTTATTCTTAGATTAAAGGGTGTTTTTTTTTTGGGGGGGGGGGTATTTTCATAGGGATTATGTTTAATTTTTTTATTTTGGATAATGTGTTTATTATTTTTTGTAATGTTAGTCTTATTTTCTGTAATTGTAGATTCATTTAATGTAATTTTTAAAATGTATTTTAATTGTAATGTATTTTTTAAATGTAATTAAGGGGTTAATTTAGTGGGTGTTAGGTTAGGGGGCTTAGTCATTAAATCAGTTTTTTGCGTTGAGGGGGTTGGCGGTGTTGGAGTTAATAGGTAAAGTAGGTTTAATGCGTTGTGGGGGGTTTGGGGATTAGGGGTTAATAGATGTATTAGGTAGTTTGCAATGTTGGGGATTGCAGATTTAGGGGTTAATAATTTTATTAGCTAGTTTTTTTTTTCTTAACACTTCATGCGCGCGGTTAGGGTTTTTTGTAAATAGTTATTGCGGGCAATTAGGGGTTAATAATTTTATTAGGTAGTTGTTTTTTTTTAATACTTCATGCAGGGTTAGTTTTTATTCTTAATACTTCGTACGGGCGGTCATTTTACTTTTTGAAATACTTATTGCGGGCACTTAGGTGTTTTTTTTTTTAATACTTATTGCGGGCGGGTCATTTTTTTTCTTTTTAATACTGTTTTTTTTTTTTTTTAAATGCTCCATTTGCCTTTGCTTCATCCCGGTGGATTCCGAAAATTGCGGTGGATTCTTTCATCACCCTGCCATTTTCGGAACCCACCGGGATGCATCCAGGTGAATTAATTTGGCTGCGCGCGCAGCCAACATTCTGTTGGCTGCATCCCACTGCCAACATTCCATTGAGGATGCGTGTGCAACTGGCGACGCCGACGAATGCATTACAAACACAATTATAGTATAGATAATTTATTATGTATACTATGAGCATTTATGAAAATGAAGTTAATTTTCCATTTAGGATTCGGCAATTTAAATAACAGGACAGACAAATCTAGAGATATATTTTATACATTTTTATATATGTGTATCATTCTTACAATTACCTTGTCTAAAGACAGCATGCAGTAATAAAAAAAATATATATATCAACATTGGTAGGTGGTAAATTTGTTCTGATCCACAGAGTGCCTTAGACTTGCTAGGAATATGAATGGCACAAGATCAATATTTCACCTACGTCTCCTACAGTCATAAGGATGATCAGACACTTTCAAGAAACAATGTTATTTATACTTCCAGATAAGGTGAGCAAATATTAAAATGAACCTACTAATCAATATATATATATATATATATATATATATATATATATATATATATATATACTGTACAGTATATATATATATATATATATATATATACAGTCTCTCTCTCTCTCTCTCTATATATATATATATATATATATATATATATATATATACACACTTCTACAATAACAAGTATTTGAGTAAATAGTAAATTAAACTAGAAACTCTCAGTAGAGGTAGCCATTTTTGTTAATGGGGGCGGTTGTATTTCTCTAACTATATCTATCTATCATATCTATCGCAATCTGTCTGTCTATCTATCTATCTATCTATCTATCTGTACTGTATATATGTTTTTGCCGGCACTACCCAAATAATAATATATGCTTTCCAAAAACTATAAAAGCTGTCCACGATCTATCACCCCATTACAGTTATGACAATTGTAATCTGGAAAATGCTGATGTGACTTCTATATTTTGACATGTGTTGTGTTATCGATTAAACTAAGGAGATATTCTGAATTTCCATTTTGACAGCTATTGAATACTACATTCCAAATATAATTTTAGTTATTTCAAGTAGAAAGACACCTTCCAGCTCTGTATGTAATGATGTAACATGCAAAATATGCTTAAAAAAAGAACTAGGAGTAGATTTACCAAGCAGCAGATGCTGCACTCTACTCGTCGGAAACATAAATTAAGAAGCAGCAGTCATAAGACCGCTGCTCCTTAACTCGTCTGCCACTTTTTAGGTGGCAGATTGCCATAATCCTGATACGATCGGGATGATTGACACCCCCTGCTAGCGTCTGATTGGCCACAAATGTGCAGGGGGCGGCATTGCACAAGCATTTAACTAGAAATGCTTGTTCAATTCTAAATGCCGAAAGCATATGCTGTCGGCATTTAGCAATGCTGGGCGGACATAATTCTTCAATTAAATACAAATTAGAATGATAAAACAAAATGAACATTAATAAGACAAAAAAAGGAAGAGCACTCCAATATTTCTGAATGTAAAGCTTTATTAGCCAATATGTTGCACATATGGGGTGAGATTACATATACTGCGCAGGTGTTGGAACCTGCGCCGCCCGTAATTTCACCTCACACATTGGGGTATCCAATAAACCCTGCCGGTAGTTCATAAAGTGCCGTAAGTCAGATAAACTAGCGATGTCCATAAATGAGCGTAAATATACATTTCTGGAGTCGCTAGTGACTTACAGCACTTTAGAAACTGCCAGCACCTATGAAAAGTAAAAAAAAAATATCAAATCTCCTGTAACAGTCTAACACGCCCCCCAAAAATAAGCCAGACATGTAAAACGCCTATATCCGCCATCAAACCCACATCAGAACTAATAAAAGTATTAACCCCTAAACTGACAAACCCCCCACAATGCAATATGCCAAATTAAACTATTAACCCCTATATCTGCCATCAAACCCACACCGCAAGTAATAACTAAAGTATTAACACCCTAAATCTGCCAACCCCAACATCGCAAACACCTATTAAAACTATTTACCCCTAATCCGCCATTAACACACAACGCAAACTACCTATTAAAGTATTAACCCCTAAACCGCCAAAGCCCACAACTCAAATAATTAAATTACTAAATCCCCTAACCTAACAACCCCCTAACCTAACACCCCCTAAATGAACCCAAATTACCTAAATTACAAAATACTAAAGTTACTATTAAAATAAAATAAACTAACACTACTTTAAAAATAAAAAATAAAGTATAAATTAAAGGGACAGTCTAGTCAAAATTAAAATTCTAGTGTAGACTGTCCCTAAGCTACAATTACAGAAAATAAAAAAATCTAAGATTACAGAAAATAAAAAACAAAATTATCAAATTTAAAAAAATTATACCTAATCCCTATGAAAATAAAAACACCCCCTACTCTAAGAATAAACTACCAGTAGCCCTTAAAAGGGCTTTTTGCAGGGCATTGCCCCAAGATAAACCACTCTTACATTAAAAATACACAAAGTCCCCACTAACAGTAAACCCCCCCACCCACAAAACCCCCCAAAATAAAAAAAACTAACACTAAAAAACCTAAACTACCCATTGCCCTGAAAAGGGCATTTGTTGGACATTGCCCTTTAAAGGGCACTTAGCTGTTTATCTTGGGGCAATGTAAGTCACGTAAGTCCTTGCGCTGAATATTGGATACTGATTTGCGACGTGGTCCCACGTTAGCTTATGGGAGTAAAAATTGCGGGCGACAGGTGAAATATACGTGCCGCATTTATATGCGACACTGTATATTGGATACCAAAACCGTGCAAAAAATGGCGTCACCGGCTTTTGCAGGCGACGCTGCATATGTAATGGAGCTCATGGAGGGCTGTCCCTTTTTTGTCTTATGAATGCTGAAGCTGATTAGGGAAGCCTTGGGAACAAGCACCCTATGTCTTAGTGAACTGTGTACTTTTCTGGGAATGCTGGACTTCTTCTAAGAATTAGCATTAAGTTAGGTAGCGTATTTGTTTGTTATCCTTTGATAAAGGGGCAATAATGGGTTACTGGGTGCTAGCTGAACACAATTAGTGAGGGAATGACAAAAGGCAAATATATGCAGCCAGCAATCAACAGCTAGCTAGTAGTTCATTGCTGCTCCTGATCCTTCCTAGATATTCTTTTAAAAAAGGATACCAAATGATTGAAGTCAATTTGATCATAGTTCTGAATTATGAGATTAATTTTGGCTTTACTGCCCCTTTAATTACACAGTAATGGATTCATACAGGTAGACAGGAATACACAAATTCAGGGAAGAAAGAACAAATGGTAGAGTTTGGATTGGGGAAGTGGAAAATAGCAATAGACACAGCAACATTATGATTGTGACTCCAGGTCTTTTGGTAAACCTGTTCTAAAATATTTGGATATTGTGCTGTAATAAATATTAGATTTTTTTCTTATTGTACTGTTAAAAAAATGAACAATTATGGATTGCACACAAAAGTCAGATGTGATCTACCGGAGTCCTTTAGGATTATCTTTGACCTGCTTCATTTCAGTATGATACCTTTGAAAGGCAATAAAACCAGTAACAAGATAACAGTGCCAGCAAATATGTCTCTCTGGAGCTGTAATGTAATTCCTGGAAATACAGTACAGATTCCTTTTATAAGAACATCCTTGGGACTAGACACAAATATTTGTACAAACAGAATGCTCTTACAACATAAAAAGCTGTTGGGAACAAAACAAAGGTTTTAGCAATCACTGCAGTAGAAAGAAGCAAAGCTGGGTAACTTTTTTTTTCTTTCTGCTGAATAACAAGTATGAGTGGTTCAATACCCTTTAATCTCACTAAGCAAACAACCTGTCTTACACTATTTGAGTTAAAGTATTTCTTGCAACAACTTTTATTGTAAAACAGAAATAGCAGATTTAAAGGCATACTAAACCCCAATTATTTATTTCATGATTCAGACAGAGCATGCAATTTTAAGCAACTTTCTAATTTACTCCTATTATCAATTTTTCTTCGTTATCTTGCAATCTTTATTACAAAAAACAGGAATGTAAAGCTTACGAATTTTAGGTTCAGCACCCTGGATAGTGCATGCTTATTGATGGCTACATTTAAGCATAACCCAGGTTCTCAACCAAAAATGGTCCGGCTCCCAAACTTCTACATTCCTGCTTTTTAAATTAAGATAGCAAGAAAACAAAGAAAAATGGATAATAGGAATATATTAGAAAGTTGCTTAAAATTTCATGCTCTATCTAAATCATAAAATAAAAAAATTGGCTTTAATATCCCTTTAAACCATTGAAAATAAGTACAGTGAATGTGTTTTCTATGACATAAGGGAAATGTATTCACATAAAAATGATTTAATTCAACACACAGTTAAAGGGTCATAAACATCTAATATGTTTTTTGCAAGCAATAGCACAATAACAACATGATCTTACTAAGGTCGTGTTTACCTGGATGAGGATAATCAGCAGTTGTAAAATACCACTTCTGAGAATCCTGCATCAGCTTTAGTTTTATACACAGTTTAAGTACTTTTACATTACCAACTAGCAAAAAACTTGCGGCTAGATTTAGAGTTTTGTCGGTAACGACCCGTGTAGCTAACGCTGCCTTTTTTCTGGTCACACCTTTAAAATAACTCTGGTATTGAGAGTCCACAGAATGGCTGCGTTAGGCTCCAAAAAAGGAGCGTAGAGCATATTTAACGCCACTGCAACTCTCGATACCAGAGTTGCTTACGGACGCGGCCAGCCTCAAAAACGTGCTCGTGCACGATTCCCCCATAGAAAACAATGGGGCTGTTTGAGCTGAAAAAAAACCTAACACCTGCAAAAAAGCCGCGTTCAGCTCCTAACGCAGCCCCATTGTTTGCTATGGGGAAACACTTCCTAAGTCTGCACCTAACACTCTAACATGTACCCCAAGTCTAAACACCCCTAACCTTACACTTATTAACCCCTAATCTGCCGCCCCTGCTATCGCTGACTATAGGATTCTATCAGCCAATCGGAATTAAGGTAGGAAAATTCTGATTGACTGATGGAATCAGCCAATCAGAATCAAGTGCAATCCGATTGGCTGATTCAATCAGCCAATCAGATTGAGCTCGCATTCTATTGGCTGTTCCGATCAGCCAATAGAATGCGAGCTCAATCTGATTGGCTGATCGGATCAGCCAATTGGATTGAACTTGATTCTGATTGGCTGATTCCATCAGCCAATCAGAATTTTCCTACCTTAATTCCGATTGGCTGATAGAATCCTATCAGCCAATCGGAATTCGAGGGACGCCATCTTGGATGACGTCCCTTAAAGGAACCGTCATTCGTCGGGAAGTTGTCGTCGGAAGAAGATGGGTCCGCGGTGGAGGTCTTCAAGATGGAGCCGGTCCTCATCGGATGAAGATAGAAGATGCCGCTTGGAAGAAGATGGTTGCCGGTCCGGATCTACTCTTCTTCCCGGATAGGATGAAGACTTTGGAGCCTCTTCTGGACTTCTTCAGCCATCGGATGATGGATGTCTAGCCCCCGCTTGGGCTTAGATGAAGATATCGGAGCCAGGACGGATCGGTCATACCTGGCATGGTGAAGACAAGGTAGGAAGATCTTCAGGGGCTTAGTGTTAGGTTTATTTAAGGGGGGTTTGGGTTAGATTAGGGGTATGTGGGTGGTGGGTTGTAATGTTGGGGGGGGGTATTGTATGTGTTTTTTTACAGGAAAAAGAGCTGAATTTCTTGGGGCATTCCCCGCAAAGGGCCCTGTTCAGGGCTGGTAAGGTAAAAGAGCTTTGAACTTTTGTAATTTAGAATAGGGTAGGGCATTTTTTATTTTGGGGGGCTTTGTTATTTTATTAGGGGGCTTAGAGTAGGTGTAATTAGTTTAAAAGTGTTGTAATATTTTTCTTATGTTTGTAAATATTTTTTTATTTTTTGTAACTTAGTTCTTTTTTATTTTTTGTACTTTAGTTAGTTTATTTCATTGTATTTATTTGTAGATATTGTATTTAATTAATTTATTGATAGTGTAGTGTTTGGTTTAATTGTAGGTAATTGTAGGTATTTTATTTAATTAATTTATTGATAGTGTAGTGTTAGGTTTAATTGTAACTTAGGTTAGGATTTATTTTACAGGTAATTTTGTAATTATTTTAACTATTTTAGCTATTAAATAGTTCTTAACTATTTAATAGCTATTGTATTACCTGGTTAAAATAAATACAAAGTTACCTGTAAAATAAATATAAATCCTAAAATAGCTATAATATAATTATAATTTATATTGTAGCTATATAAGGGTTTATTTTACAGGTAAGTATTTAGCTTTAAATAGGAATAATTTATTTAATAAGAGTTAATTCATTTCGTTAGATTAAAATTATATTTAACTTAGGTTAGTGTTAGGGTTAGACTTAGCTTTAGGGGTTAATACATTTATTAGAATAGCGGCGAGATTCGGTCGGCAGATTAGGTGTTAATAATTGAAGTTTGGTGTCGGCGATGTTAGGGAGGGCAGATTAGGGGTTAATAAATATAATATAGGGGTCGGCGGTGTTAGGGGCAGCAGATTAGGGGTACATAGCTATAATGTAGGTGGCGGCTCTTTGCGGTTGGCAGATTAGGGGTTAATTATTGTAGGTAGGTGGCGGCGATGTTGTGGGGGGCAAGTTAGGGGTTAATAAATATAATATAGGGGTCGGCGATGTTAGGGCAGCAGATTAGGGGTACATAGCTATAATGTAGCTGGCGGCGGCGTGCGGACGGCAGATTAGGGGTTAATAAATATAATATAGGGGTCGGCTGTGTTAGGGGCAGCAGATTAGGGGTACATAAGGATAACGTAGGTGGCGGTCGGCAGATTAGGGGTTAAAAAATTTAATCGAGTGTCGGCGATGTGGGGGGGCCTCGGTTTAGGGGTACATAGGTAGTTTATGGGTGTTAGTGTACTTTAGAGCACAGTAGTTAAGAGCTTTATGAACCGGTGTTAGCCCAGAAAGCTCTTAACTACTGACTTTTTTCTGCGGCTGGAGTATTGTCATTAGATTTCTAACGCTCACTTCAGACACGACTCTAAATACCGGAGTTAGAAAGATCCCATTGAAAAGATAGGATACGCAATTGACGTAAGGGGATCTGCGGTATGGAAAAGTCGCGGCTGAAAAGTGAGCGTTAGACCCTTTTTTTACTGACTCTAAATACCGGCGGTAGCCTAAAACCAGCGTTAGGAGCCTCTAACGCAGGTTTTCACGGATACGGCCAAATTCCAAATCTAGGCCTATGCAAGTGATAGGAGCAAAATGAGTCTTTTCAGCATGCCTACATCTAACCATAACTATAGTCTATCTGTACTGGGCATTATAGAAATGTACATATGTATCTGAATTTAATAGCAGTATATGTCATATCTCATACCTCTAATGAGGTCTGTAGGCAACGCAACAGATATCCTAACCACGATATCTAGAAATGTTTTTTAACTATATTATTCTTTATATATTTTATTTTAATTGAATTTAAGAAAAACAATGAACACTTTAATCTGGTTAGAGACAATGAAAACTAGTTCTCAAAAACAAATATCTTATAAGAATAAAAAGAGAAAATAATTATAAAAAAAATAAAATAAAAAAATAATGACAAATAATTACAAATGTAGCTATAAATATAAATAAATTCGATCCCACACTCACACCTAGATTACGAGTTTTGCGCTAGAGGCTATGCGGTGCTAACGAGCAGTTTTGTCTCACTGCTCACTGACCTACAGCGCTGGTATTATGAGTTTTCAGAAACCCGTCGTTAAAAGACAAGAAGTGAGCGTTGAACAAAATTTTGCTCATTACCGCACTCCAACACCAGCGCTGCTTAAGTCAGCGGTAAGCTGGTGTAACGTACTCGTGCACAATTTCCCCATAGGAATCAACGGGAGAGCCGGCTGAAAAAAAGTCTAACACCTGCAAAAAAGCAGCGTAAAACTCAGTAATGCAGCCCCATTGATTCCTATGGGGAAATACATTTTATGTCTACACCTAACACCCTAACATGAACCCCGAGTCTAAACACCCCTAATCTTACACTTATTAACCCCTAATCTGCCGCCCCCGACATCACGACACCTATATTATACTTATTAACCCCTAATCTGCCGCTCCGGGCACCACCGCTACCTACATTATACTTATCAACCCCTAATCTGCTGCCCCCAACATCGCCGCCACCTATATTATATTTATTAACACCTAATCTCCCCCCCTCAACGTCGCTGCCACTATAACAAACATATTAACCCCTAAACCGCCGCACTCCCACCTCGCAAACATTAGTTAAATATTATTAACCCCTAATCTGCCGTCCCTAACATCGCCGCCACCTACCTACATTTATTAACCCCTAATCTGCTGCACCCAACGTCACCACTACTATATTAAAGTTATTAACCCCTAAACCTAAGTCTAACCCTAAACCTAACACCCACTAACTTAAATATAATTTATATAAATCTAAATAAATATTCCTATCATTAACTAAATAATTCCTATTTAAAACTAAATACTTACCTATAAAATAAACCCTAAGCTAGCTACAATATAACTAATAGTTACATTGTAGCTATCTTAGGGTTTATTTTTATTTTACAGGCAAGTTTGTATTTATTTTAACTAGGTAGAATAGATATTAATTAGTTATTAACTATTTAATAACTACCTAGCTAAAATAAATACAAATTTACCTCTAAAATAATACCTAACCTAAGTTACACTAACACCTAACACTACACTATAATTAAATAAATTAACTAAATTAAATACAATTACCTAAATTAAATTAGCTAAAGTACAAAAAAAAACAAACACTAAATTACAGAAAATAATAAACAAATTACATAAATTTAAACTAATTACACCTAATCTAATAGCCCTATTAGAATAAAAAAAGCCCCCCAAAAATATCCCCCCCCAGCCTAAACTAAACTACCAATAGCCCTTAAAAGGGCCATTTGCGGGGCATTGCCCCAAAGTAATCATCTCTTTTACCTGTATAAAAAAATACAAACACCCCCCCAACAGTAAAACCCACCACCCACACAACCAACCCCCCAAATAAAATACTATCTAAAAAAACCTAAGCTCCCCATTGCCCTGAAAAGGGCATTTGGATCGGCATTGACCTTAAAAGGGCAGTTCGCTCTTTTGCCGCCCAAACCCTAATCTAAAAAATAAAACCCACCCCACACCCTTAAAAAAAACCTAACAGTAACCCCCTGAAGATCGATTTACCGGGAGACGTCGTCATCCAAAACAGGCGAAGTAGTCCTCCAGATGGGCAGAAGTCTTCATCCAGACGGCATCTTCTATCTTCATCCATCCGGCGCGGAGCGGGTCCATCTTCAAGACATCAGACGCAGAGCATCCTCTTCTGGCGACGACTAAAACAGAATGAAGGTACCTTTAAGTGACGTCATCCAAAATGGCGTCCCTTAGATTCCGATTGGCTAATAGAATTCTATCAGCCAATCCGAATTAAGGTAGAAAAAATCCTATTGGCTGATGCAATCAGCCAATAGGATTGAAGTTGAATTCTATTGGCTGATCCAATCAGCCAATAGGATTGAGCTCACATTCTATTGGCTGTTCCGTCTGGAGGACCACTTCGCCCGTCTTGGATGAAGACATCTCCCGGTAAGTCGATCTTCAGGGGGTTAGTGTTAGGTTTTTTTAAGGGTGTATTGGATGGGTTTCATTTTTAATATTAGGATTTGGGCAGCAAAAGAGATAACTGCTCTTTTAAGGGCAATGCACATCCAAATGCCCTTATAGGGCAATGGGGAGCTTAGGTTTTTTTAGATAGTATTTTATTTGGGGGGTTGGTTGTGTGGGTGGTGGGTTTTACCATTGGGGGGTTGTTTGTATTTATTTTTACAGATAAAAGAGCTGATTACTTTGGGGCAATGCCCCACAAAAGTCCCTTTTAAGGGCTATTGGTAGTTTAGTTCAGGCTAGGGGTTTTTTTATTTGGGGGGGGGGCTTTTTTTATTTTAATAGGGCTATTAGATTAGGTGTAATTAGTTTAAATTTCTGTAATTTGTTTATTATTTTCTGCAATTTAGTGTTTGTTTTTTTTGTACTTTAGCTAATTTAATTTAGGTAATTGTATTTAATTTAGTTAATTTATTTAATTATAGTGTAGTGTTAGGTGTTAGTGTAACTTAGGTTAGGTATTATTTTACAGGTAAATTTGTATTTATTTTAGCTAGGTAGTTATTAAATAGTTAATAACTAATTAATATCTATTCTACCTAGTTAAAATAAATACAAACTTGCCTGTAAAATAAAAATAAACCCTAAAATAGCTACAATGTAACTATTAGTTATATTGAAGCTAGCTTAGGGTTTATTTTATAGGTAAGTATTTAGTTTTAATATGAATTATTTAGTTAATGATAGGAATATATTTATTTAGATTTATATAAATTATATTTAAGTTAGTGGGTGTTAGGTTTAGGGTTAGACTTAGGTTTAGGGGTTAATAACTTTAATATAGTAGTGGTGACGTTGGGGGCAGCAGATTAGGGGTTAATAAATGCAGGTAGGCGGCAGCGATGTTAGGGACGGCAGATTAAAGGTTAATAATATTTAACTAATGTTTGCGAGGTGGGAGTGCGGCGGTTTAGGGGTTAATATGTTTGTTATAGTGGCGGCGACGTTGAGGGCGGCAGATTAGGTGTTAATAAATATAATATTGGTGACGGCGATGTTGGGGGCAGCAGATTAGGGGTTGATAAGTATAATGTAGGTAGCGGCGGTGCCCGGAGCGGCAGATTAGGGGTTAATAAGTATAATATAGGTGTCGTGATGTTGGGGGCGGCAGATTAGGGGTTAATAAGTGTAAGATTAGGGGTGTTTAGACTCGGGGTTCATGTTAGGGTGTTAGGTGTAGACATAAAATGTATTTCCCCATAGGAATCAATGGGGCTGCATTACTGAGTTTTACGCTGCTTTTTTGCAGGTGTTAGACTTTTTTTCAGCCGGCTCTCCCGTTGATTCCTATGGGGAAATTGTGCACGAGCACGTTACACCAGCTCACCGCTGACTTAAGCAGTGCTGGTATTGGAGTGCGGTAATGAGCAAAATTTTGTTCAACGCTCACTTCTTGTCTTTTAACGACGGGTTTCTGAAAACTCATAATACCAGCGCTGTAGGTCAGTGAGCAATTTAATTTAGGTAATTGAATTTAATTTAGTTAATTTATTTAATTATAGTGTAGTGTTAGGTGTTAGTGTAACTTAGGTTAGGTATTATTTTACAGGTAAATTTGTATTTATTTTAGCAAGGTAGTTATTAAATAGTTAATAACTATTTAATAACTATTCTACCTAGTTAAAATAAATACAAACTTGCCTGTAAAATAAAAATAAATCCTAAGCTAGCTACAATGTAACTATTAGTTATATTGTAGCTATCTTAAAGTTTATTTTATAGGTAAGTATTTAGTTTTAAATAGGAATCATTTTAGTTAATGATAGGAATATTTATTTAGATTTATATCAATTATATTTAAGTTAGTGGGTGTTAGTTTTAGGGTTAGACTTATGTTTAGGGGTTAATAACTTTAATATAGTGGCAGCGACTTTGGGGGTGGCAGATTAGAGGTAATAATATTTAACTAATGTTTGCGAGGCTAGAGTGGCGGTTTAGGGGTTAATATGTTTATTATAGTGGCGGCGACATTGGGTGTGGCAGATTAGGGTTTAATAAATATAATGTAGGGGTCAGCGATGTCGGGGTCAGCAGATTAGGGGTTCATAAATATAATGTAGGTGGTGGCGGTGTCCAGAACGGCAGATTAGGGGTTAAAATTTTTATTTTAGTATTTGCGATGTGGGAGGGACTGGGTTTAGGGGTTAATAGGTAGTTTATGGGTGTTAGTGTACTTTTTAGCACTTTAGTTATGAGTTTCATTTTACGGTGTTGTACCATAAAACTCTTAACTACTGACTTTTAAATGCGTTAGGACTCTTGACAGGAAAGGGTGTACCGCTCACTTTTTGGCCTCCCAGGAAAGACTCGTAATACTGGCGCTATGGAAGTCCCATAGAAAAAAGACTTTACGAAGTTTACGTAAGTCATTTTGCGGTAAGGCCAAAAAAGTGTGCAATACCCCTAAAACCTTCAAGACTTGTAATACCAGCAGGCGTAAAAAAGCAGTGTTAGGACCTCTTAAAGCTGCTTTTTTACCCTAACGCACAACTTGTAATCTAGCCGTCAATTAGGAATAGCAAATTTTTTGCAATATTCAAAAATAAAACAAATTTTAACACATTCGTCCATTCAACATTCTAACATTTGTTTCATGTAATGGCATTTCTAATGCTATCTTTAAATACATTTAAAGATAGCATTGGAAATGCCATTACATGAAACAAATGTTAGAATGTTGAATGGACAAATGTGTTAAAATTTGTTTTATTTTTGAATATTGCAAAAAATTTGCCTATTTCTAATTGAGTGTGGGATCAAATTTATTTATATTTATAGCTACATTTGTAATTATTTGTAATTATTTTATTTTTTGTTTTTTCTATAATTATATTCTCTTTTTATACTTATAAGATATTTGTTTTTGAGAACTAGTTTTCAGTGTATCTAACCAGATTAAAGTGTACCCTGTTTTTCTTAAATTAAATAAAAAAATTAAAGTAAAATATATAAAGAATGATGTAGCTAAAAAACATTTCTAGATATCGTGGTTAGGATATAGCTCTTATATTGCGTTGCCTACAGACCTCATTAGAGCAGTGATTTTTAACCTTTTTTTTGCCGTGGCACACTTTTTTACATTAAAAAAATCCTGTGGCACACCACCATCCTAAAATTTAAAAAAAATCACACATTGTAGACTAATACAGCATATATATATATATATACACATACACACAAACACACACATACTGTATGTATTGTGCTGTTATGCCATGCCTCCTACAAACTACCCCTGCACTGGGAGTAAAAAACAAGCAAAGTTTAAAAAATATGTCAAACTGTTGTCAGTCTGCCGTGGCACACCTGAGGATCTCTCACGGCACACTGGTTGAAAAACACTGCATTAGAGGTACGAGATATGAGATATACTGCTATTAAATTCAGATCTTTGAATCTTGCATAATTCAATATTAGAAAATTTCAAATCAAATATTACAATTATTGCAAAATTCAAATTAGAAAAATTGTATTTCTAATTCTCTCTTTAAATGTAATTTTCAAATTATGCAAAAATATATTTTTGATCTATTATGTATCAATTTACTAAATTCCATGAGACATGAACGATTTAACTTTTGAATAGTATTTGTTAGATCAAATTTTACATTCAAAATTTTGAATTTGGATATTCAATCTAATTATGAACATTCGAAAACCGGAAATAACATTTGAAAACTGGAAATATTAAAGGCACATGAAATCCAATTTTTTTCTTTCATGATTCAGATAGAGAATATAATTTTAAACAACTTTCTAATTTACTTCTATTATTTAATTTGTTTCACTATCTTGGTATAATTTGTTGAAGGAGCAGCAATGCACTAATGGTTTCTAACTGAACACATGTGTGAGCCAATCATAATCAATATATATATATATATATATATATATATATATATATGTAGCCACCAATCAACAGCTAGAACCTAGGTTCTCTGCTGCTCCTGAGCTTGTCTAGATAAACATTTCAGCAAAGAATAACAAGAGAAGGAAACAAATTAAATAATAGAAGTAAATTGGAAAGTTGTTTAAAACTGTATTCTCTTTCTGAATCATGAAAGAAAAATGTTGGGTTTCATGTCCCTTTAAATTTACCAACGCCTAGATTTAGAGTTTTGCGTTAGCCATCAAAACCAGCGTTAGGGGCTCCTAACGCTGGTTTTGGCCGCCCGCTGGTATTTAGAGTCAGTCAGGAAAGGGTCTAATGCTCACTTTCCAGCCGTGACTTTTCCATACCGTAGATCCCCCTACGCCAATTGCGTAGCCTATCTTTTCAATGGGATCTTTCTAACGCCGGTATTTAGAGTCTTGGCTGAAGTGAGCGTTAGAAATCGACACGTTAGAAACGACAAGACTCCAGCCGCAGAGAAAAGCCAGGAGTTAAGAGCTTTCTGGGCTAACGCCGGTTCATAAAGCTCTTAACTACTGTGCTCTAAAGTACACTAACACCCATAAACTACCTATGTACCCCTAAACCGAGGCCCCCAAACATCGCCGCCACTCTAATACATTTTTTTTAACCCCTAATCTGCCGACCGCACACCGCCGCAACCTACGTTATCCCTATGTACCCCTAATCTGCTGCCCCTAACACCGCCGACCCCTATATTATATTTATTAACCCCTAATCTGCCGACCCCAACGTCGCCTCCACCTACCTACAATTATTAACCCCTAATCTGCCGACCGGACCTCACCGCTACTATAATAAAGTTATTAACCCCTAATCCGCCTCACTCCCGCCTCAATAACCCTATAATAAATAGTATTAACCCCTAATCTGCCCTCCCTAACATCGCCGACACCTAACTTCAAGTATTAACCCCTAATCTGCTGACCGGACCTCACCGCTACTCTAATAAATGTATTAACCCCTAAAGCTAAGTCTAACCCTAACACTAACACCCCCCTAACTTAAATATAATTTTTATCTAACAAAATAAAAAATCTAATAAATCTAATAAAATAACAAAGCCCCCCAAAATAAAAAAATGCCCTACCCTATTCTAAAGTAAAAATTGAAAAGCTCTTTTACCTTACCAGCCCTTAAAAGGGCCTTTTGCGGGGCATGCCCCAAAGAATTCTGCTCTTTTGCCTGTAAAAAAAAAACATACAATACCCCCCCCCAACATTACAACCCACCACCCTTATACCCCTAATCTAACCCAAACCCCCCTTAAATAAACCTAACACTAAGCACCTGAAGATCTCCCTACCTTGTCTTCACCATGCCGGGTTTCACCGATCCATCCAGAAGAGGCTCCGAAATCTTCATCCAAGCCCAAGCGGGGGCTGAAGAGGTCCATCATCGGGCTGAAGAGGTTCATCATCGGGCTGAAGAGGTCCATCATCGGGCTGAAGAGGTCCATCATCGGGCTGAAGAGGTCCATCATCCGGCTGAAGTCTTGATCCAAGCGGGGGCTGAAGAGATCCATCATCGGGCTGAAGTCTTCTATCAAGCGGCATCTTCAATCTTCTTTCTTCCAGATCCATCTTCATCCCGCCGACACGGAACATCCATCCTGGCCGATGACTTCCTGTCGAATGACGATTCCTTTAAATGACGTCATCCAAGATGGCGTCCCTCCAATTCCGATTGGCTGATAGGATTCTATCAGCCAATTGGAATTAAGGTAGGAAAATTCTGATTGGCTGATGGAATCAGCCAATCAGATTGAGCTTGCATTCTATTGGCTGTTCCGATCAGCCAATAGAATGCGAGCTCAATCTGATTGGCTGATTGGATCAGCCAATCGGATTGAACTTGAATCTGATTGGCTGATTCCATCAGCCAATCAGAATTTTCCTACCTTAATTCCGATTGGCTGATAGAATCCTATCAGCTTATCGGAATTAGAGGGATGCCATCTTGGATGACGTCATTTAAAGGAACCGTCATTCGTTGGGAAGTCGTCAGCCAGGGTGGATGTTCCGCATCTGTGGGATGAAGATGGATCCGGAAGAAAGAAGATTGAAGATGCCGCTTGATAGAAGACTTCAGCCCGATGATGGATCTCTTCAGCGCCCGCTTGGATCAAGACTTCAGCCGGATGATGGACCTCTTCAGCCGGATGATGGACCTCTTCAGCCCGATGATGGACCTCTTCAGCCCGATGATGGACCTCTTCAGCCCGATGATGGACCTCTTCAGCCCGATGATGGACCTCTTCAGCCCGATGATGGACCTCTTCAGCCCGATGATGGACCTCTTCAGCCCGATGATGGACCTCTTCAGCCCGATGATGGACCTCTTCAGCCCGATGATGGACCTCTTCAGCCCGATGATGGACCTCTTCAGCCCGATGATGGACCTCTTCAGCCCGATGATGGACCTCTTCAGCCCGATGATGGACCTCTTCAGCCCCCGCTTGGGCTTGGATGAAGATTTCAGAGCCTCTTCTGGACGGATCGGTGATACCCGGAATGGTGAAGATAAGGTAGGGAGATCTTCAGGGGCTTAGTGTTAGGTTTATTTAAGGGGGGTTTGGGTTAGATTAGGGGTATGTGGGTGGTGGATTGTAATGTTGGGGGGGTATTGTATGTTTTTTTTTACAGGCAAAAGAGCAGAATTCTTTGGGGCATTCCCCGTTAAAGGCCCTTTTAATGGCTGGTAAGGTAAAAGAGCTTTTCTGTTTTTATTTTAGAATAGGGTAGGGCATTTTTTTTATTTTGGGGGGCTTTGTTACTTTATTAGGGGGCTTAGAGTAGGTGTAATTAGCTTAAATTTGTTGTAATATTTTTCAAATGTTTGTAAATTATTTTTTTATTTTTTGTAACTTAGTTCTTTTTTTATTTTTTGTACTTTAGTTAGTTTATTTAATTGTATTTATTTGTAGGTATTTGTATGTAATTAATTTATTGATAGTGTAGTGTTAGGTTTAATTGTAGATAATTGTAGGTATTTTATTTAATTAATTTATTGATAGTGTAGTGTTAGGTTTAATTGTAACTTAGTTTAGGATTTATTTAACAGGTAATTTTGTAATTATTTTAACTAGGTAGCTATTAAATAGTTATTAACTATTTAATAGCTATTGTACCTGGTTAAAATAAATACAAAGTTGCCTGTAAAATAAATATTAATCCTAAAATAGCTACAATATAATTATAATTTATATTGTAGCTATATTAGGGTTTATTTTACATGTAAGTATTTAGCTTTAAATAGGAATAATTTATTTAATAAGAGTTAATTTATTTCTTTAGATAAAAATTATATTTAAGTTAGGGGGGTGTAAGTGTTAGGGTTAGACTTAGCTTTAGGGGTTAATAAATTTATTAGAGTAGCGGTGAGGTCCGGTCGGCAGATTAGGGGTTAATACTTGAAGTTAGATGTCGGCAATGTTAGGGAGGGCAGATTAGGGGTTAATACTATTTATTATAGGGTTATTGAGGCGGGAGTGAGGCGGATTAGGGGTTAATAACTTTATTATAGTAGCGGTGAGGTCCGGTCGGCAGATTAGGGGTTAATAATTGTAGGTAGGTGGAGGCGACATTGGGGGCGGCAGATTAGGGGTTAATAAATATAATATGGGGGGTCGGCGGTGTTAGGGGCAGCAGATTAGTGGTACATAGGAATAATGTAGGTTGCGGCAGATTACGGGTTAATAATAATATGCAGGGGTCAGCGATAGCGGGGTCAGCAGATTAGGGGTTAATAAGTGTAAGGTTAGGGGTGTTTAGACTCGGGGTACATGTTAGGGTGTTAGGTGCAGACTTAGGAAGTGTTTCCCCATAGGAAACAATGGGGCTGAACGCTGCTTTTTTGCAGGTGTTAGATTTTTTTTCAAGCTCAAACGGCCCCATTGTTTCCTATGGGGGAATCGTGCACGAGCATGTTTTTGAACCTGGCTGTGTCCGTAAGCACCGCTGGTATTTAGAGTTGCAGTGGCGGTAAATTATGCTCTCCGCTCCCTTTTTGGAGCCTAACGCAGCCATTCTGTGAACTCTAAATACCAGCGGTATTTAAAAGGTGCGGGGGGGAAAAAACACGCGTAGCTAACACACCCCTTTGGCCGCAGAACTCTAAATCTAGGCGCAAGAGAATTGCACTTTCACCACATTTGCCCATCCCTACACATAGAGATTATTGCAAAAAATAGAAAATACTTTCTGGGTCAGACTATTTGCAAAACATCTATGTTAAAATAACCTCCAACTTCTTGGTCAAAGTAATAATAAACAATCTGTACAACAATCCATACCGGCACTTAAAGGTTCAAACCACCAGTGTAGATTGTTTTTTAACTTTAGGTGAAGAATTTGAATTTAACAGACACTCAGGTCAAAATAAAACTTTAATGATTCAGATTGAGCATGAAATTTTAATCAGCTTTCCAATTTATTTCTATTAACAAAATATGCACTTTTTTATATTTACACTTTGAGTCTGTAGCTCCTACTGAGCTTGTTTAAGAATTCACAGAATATACATATATGCATTTGTGATTGGCTGATGGATGTCACATGGTACAGAAGGAGTAAAAATATACATAATATATCTATCTATCGGGTACTTATAGAGCGTAAACTAATCACCCATGAGGGTCTCAAGGCGCTAAAGCAAAGGGAATAGGAGAAGGGGGGGGGGGGGGAGGGGCATTCAGTCGAAGAGCCAGGTTTTGAGGTCCTTTCTGAACTTTGTAAGGGAGGTGGATTGTCTGAGGTGCAGTGGGAGGGTGTTCCATGTCTTTGCTGCCATGTGGGAGAAGGATCTTCTGCCCGCTGTGGATTTGCTGATGCAGGGAGTGACTGCGAGTGCTTGGTCGGCCAATCTGAGTTGTCTGGCGTGGTGTAGAAATGTATGCGGTGGTTGAGTTATTCGGGTCCGATGTGTGGGGCCTTGGACGCGTGGGTAAGGAGCTTGAAGGTGATTCTCTTGTTGATGGGGAGCCAGTGAAGGTTCCTTAGGTGTTTGGTGATGTGGCATTGGAGAGGGATGTCAAGGATGAGTCTGGCTGAGGTGTTCTGGATATGTTGGAGTCTCTTTTGGAGGTTGATGGTTGAGCTGGCGTAGAGTGCGTTGCCGTAGTCTAATGACTGGTGATGAGGGCGTGGGTTTTATTTTCTTGGTTTCGGTAGGGATCCACTTGAATATTTTTCGTAGCAGGTGGAGAATGTGGAAGCATGTTGAGGTGATGGCATTGATTTGTCAGTCCATGGAGAGTGAGGAGTCCAGGATGGAGCCTAGATTTTGTGCATGGTCAGTTGGGGTTGGATGGTGACTGAGGGCTGTGGGCCACCAGGAGTCATCCCATGCAGATGTATTGGGTCCGAGGAGGAGGACTTTGGTTTGTTGGTGTTCAGTTTGAGCCGGTTGTCCTTCATCCAGGCAGCGACTGCTGTCAGGCCTTGGTGGACATTCTTTTTGGTGGTGGTGGGATCTCGGGTGAGTGAGATGATTAACTGCGTGTCATCGGCATAGGAGACAATGATGAGGTTGTGGCATCGGCCGATGGCGGCAAGAGGGGCCATGTAGATGTTGAAGAGGGTGGGGCTCAGCGAAGAGCCTTGCGGTACACCGCAATTGACTGGTGTGGGTTTGGAGGAGAAAGGCGGGAGTCTGACTTTCTGGTTCCTGCTTGTGAGGAAGGAGGTGATCCATTCCAGGGCTTTGCTGTGGATGCCAGCGTTGTGTAAGGGGGTGCGTAGGGTGTTGTGGTCGACAGTGTCGAAATCTGCTGAGAGGTCTAGGAGGATGAGGGTGGCGGTTTCTCCTTGGTCGAGCATGGCACGGATGTCATCTGTGGCATTGAGGAAGGCGGTCTTGGTGCTGTGGTTGCTTCTGAAACCAGATTGGGAGTAGTCCAGGGTGTGGTTGGCCTCAATGTGTTCAATAAGTTGCAAGTTGATGGACTTCTCTATAACTTTGGCCGTGAAGGGGAGTAAAGAGATGGGGCGGTAGTTATTAGGGTCCATGGGGTTTGCCGACTGTTTCTTCAGCAGAGGTTTCAGTTCCGCGTGCTTCCATAATTCCGAGAAGGTGCCAGTTTTGATGGAGCAGTTGATAGTACAGCGGAGTTCAGGGGTGATGGTGTTGCTTGCTTTATTGAATATGTGATGGGGGAATGGGTCCGAGGGTGCACCGGAGTGGATGGATTTCATGATACTGAGGGTGTCATCTGTGGTGACGGGGCTCCAGATAGTCAGTGTGTAGTGAGGGGGGGGTGAATTTGGGAGGTGTGTCGTTGGGTGTAGGGGAGTGGGTGGTAGCGGTTGAGTTATGAGGTGGGAACGTGTCATAGATGTCGAGGATCTTACGGTGGAAGTGTGCAGCAATGGTATTGCAGAGGTCCTGGGAGGGTGGAATGTTGGTGGTGATGCTGTTGGGTTTAGAGATTTCCTTGATGACTGAGAACAACTCCTTGCTGTTTTGTGCATTAGAGTTGATTCTGACTTGGATGGCTGTTTTTTTGTGTGGTTTTTATGAGGTGGTGGTGGGTGGTGATTGCTTCCTTAAAGACAGCTTTATCCAGAAGAATCTTGCTGGATCTCCAGGTTCTTTCCAGTCGTTTTCAGTGACGTTTGGAGTACTGGAGGGCAGGGGGGGAACCAGCTGGCTTTGTTGGTAGTTTGGCGGCCAGATAGTTTTTTGAGGGGGGCGAGGGTGTTGGAGCAGTCTGTAATCCAGTGGTGGAGGTTGCGGGCAGAGGAGTTGGCATCTTTGGAGGCAGACGGGGAGGATTTGTTTAGGGTGCAGTGAAGTTGGTCTTGGGTGATGTTGTTCCAGTTTCTGTGGGGCAGGTGGTACTGTCGGAGGTGGGTGGTGGGTTTGTTGAAGGAGAAGTGTATGCAGTAGTGGTCAGTCCAGAGGAGTTCGGTGATGTTATTGACTGAGATGTGGTTGCCTGAGGAGAAGATTGGGTCAAGGGTGTGGCCGGCTGTGTGGGTTGGGTAGTTTACGAGTTGCTTCAGTCCGATAGTTCCAAGGTTTTCCAGGAGGGTGAAGGTGTTGTGATCGTTGGGGTTGTCAAGATGGAAGTTGAGGTCACTGAGGAGGATGTAGTCTGTTGAGGTGAGGGCATGGGGTGCAATGTGGTCGGTGATGGAGTCGCAGAAGGCGGGATGAGGTCCGGGAGGTCTGTAGATAAGGATGCCGCGGGGGGTGATGTTAGGGTTGACCTGGATCTTGAAGTGTAGATGTTCTAGGCCTGGTGAATGGTCATCAGAGCTGGTTGTGACTTGGATGGTGTGTTTGTGGATGATGGCGATGCCTCCTTCAGGTCGGTTGCTGCGGTCTTTGTGGCAGATCTTGTAGCTGTCAGGTATTGCAGTGGCGATGTCTGGCGCTGATGCAGGGTTTAGCAAAGTCTTGTGAGGAAGGAGACATTAGGGGAGGTGGAGTCTAGCAGGTTCCAGATTTCAAGGGCGTGCTTGTGGATGGAGCGGGTGTTAAGGAGGATGCAGTTGAGGTAATTGTGGCTGTTTTTGGGTGGGTTAGTTAGTTGGGTTGTGGTCCGGAGGGAGGGAAAGAAGCAGTTGCGGCAGGTGAAAGGTCCAAAGGTGTTGGACGGGGATGCATGGTGGCATGCGGATAATCTACAAGTGTTGAGTGCGTAGGAGGGTGCTGGCGTCGTAGTGGTGGCAGTTTCTGGAGCCAACGTTTGTGGCATTGGGTGCGGTCGGGGCGCAGACGGGCACTGACGGGCTTGCCTTTGGTGGGCCTTAGGTGCACCAGCGGCACGCCCGCTGTGCGGTTGTGCAGCGATCACCATTAAATACAGCTGAAAGGTAGGCGGGCTGGTTAGCTGGGTTGGGTGTAGGTGTGAAATAATAAGAGCAAACAAAATACAGAAAGATACAGCACAAATACATAGGGATAAGGGAGAGAGAACTTACTTTAGTGGTGCAGCGATCACAATTAAATACAGCAGGAAGGTGGGCATGCTGGTTAGCTGTGTAGGGTATAGGTGTGAAATAATAACAGAGCAAACAAAATACAGAAAGATACAGCACAAATACATAGGAATAAGGGAGATAAAAATATACTACTCATTTGAAGTTCAGACTAAATGTTATTGGATTGTCTTTTTATCATGCATCTGTTGATTATGCAAATCTACTGTATTTACTGGTCCTTTAATATTTGATAATATTTAATAAAGTTTTTTCTATTTTTTTTTGTGGTAATCCCTTTGAGTGTAGGACTGAATGTATTTATATTAATTTTTGTTGATATTGTTGGTATTTTACCTTCCATATTGGTGATTGTGTTGTATTTGTTCAAAAGGGTATTGGGGGTTATAAAGTTATGTTGGTTCAATGTTAATATCAGACTAAGGGGTCCATTTATCATTGTGTAAATGGACATGATCCGCTATAGCGAACCATGTCCACTGCACATCGATAAATGCAGACAGCATACGCTGTCGGCATTTATCATTGCACCCCCTGCAGCTTGGCTGCTAGCAGGGGGTGTCAATCAACCCGATCGTATTCAATCAGGCTGATTTCTGTCCACTGTTAATCATGTTATTTCATGTAGTGAGCATTGAGCAAAAAGTGTTCTCATAAAAATCAAATAGAGACAACCCCCTCTTTCCAGAGAAGAACACTGCTTGAGAACGTAACAGCAGAGTGTAACAGTTGTAAAATTTCTTACTGGCATTTTTATTAAAGACATATATGTGATATATGTATACATTCTGTATATTTGTTGTCTAAACAGCAAAGTTTTAATATAAACTGTAAATAAAAAATTTTTTTATTTTAAACTTTTTTATTAATTATTTGTGCATGGAGTCATGAAAAGTTTCCAGTCCCTTACAACTTCTCAGTTTTCTACTTCTGGAAGTGCAAGTCCTGCTGCTTGAATAAAGGTATTCTAATTCCTCCTACTTATTTGGGGTTTTCTTTTTACCCCATAACAATGTTTTGATTAATATATTGGAGCTATATAAAGTTTTATAGAATGAAGTAAATAGATAATCATCTTGTTAAGGTTCACCTTTCATGATTTGTACATTTTCCCCATAAATTAAAAATATTTTAATTTGTCTAAATAAATCTTATTAATCTCCTATAGTTATAAGAATACCATTTTTCTGGGACAGTCACGATATAAATACCAAAATAATTGATAGCATTGGCTCCTTTGAAAGCATGTTTGATCCTCAAAAGGTTTAAGAGTAACGCACATTTAATTAGACTTAGTTTTTGTTTTTTTGTAAATATTATCAGTGTTACAACAGTAAAGGTCCAGGACATCAAAAGTTGGTAAAATAAAAGCAAATACAGATAAGAGATGATATTGATATTGTTATATATTGACAATGAGTAATCAGTAAAACATAAGGCATGATCTATATAGTAGCATCCAACAAATTAGGATATCTACTCACAAATAGGTCTCCAACCAATGTCAATAAGAGAACCAAAGAGAAAACACAGGCTTATGGATAAGATTAAACGTTATAATTATAAAGAAGTTCTTAAAATTAGTCTAGAAATTAGAAGATGTGTCGGACTAGCAATTGGGGGGAAGAGGGGGGGAAGAGAAAGAGAAAAAAAAAGGGGGAGAAGAAGATGGAGTCGAGAGCAGGAAGAGAAAGAGTAGAAAAGGAGAGGAGGGCATGAGAGCTATTGTTTCTGATCTTTACTTGATTTTTTTCCCCAGACTTCCCAGGCCTGGCAGTGGAGATGTATCTTGTTATTGGGGGCACTCCATCATTTCGAGATAGATCATAGTTATATCGCTCCAAGTAGGGAGTGTGGTTTGCTTCCACAGACGAGCAATAGTTAGTTTGACTGCCATTAGTACGCAGGAGTCTGCTACGTTTGTTGGGGGTGTTAAGGCCCCTCAACATTGTGGGAGGTGCAAGGCAGGGCCATGTTTTGAGCAGATAAAGAGTAGGTAGCTCAAGGGAGGAGGAATATAAAAGTGAGGGAAATAGGAAAAGGAACGGGGGGAGGAAAAAAAAAAGAAGAGAGAGGGAAAAAGAGAGAGAGAAAAGGGGGAAGGAGAGGGAGAGAGAAAAAAAAGGGGAAGAGGGGGGTCTCACAAGAATAGAAGGGAGAGTGGAAGGGCGGGAAGATAATGCTGAATAGAATGAGTTTTATTTATTTTAAATCCAGAAAAAATAGTGAACATTTCTACAAATATTCAGAATTTTGGGGATACTATTAAATTTATTACTAAATAATCTAGCTCATAGTTATGTGCAAGCAATACTTAATAATATTTTCTAACATATATTTTGAATTTGTATGTTTCTTTAATATACAATATATTGTATTATTAAGGTTTTATTTTTTTTTATAAAATGTTAAACATAAAGTTCAAATAACACTTTTAATGTACACACATTAGAGGCTAGATTACGAGTGAAGTGCAAAATTGCGCTTACGCAAGCTCTATATTTATGCTCTACTCAGTAATACCGGTGCAGGTAAATATGTTCTGGTATTACAAGTAAAGTTTAATGCGGACACAACCTTGTGTTTGCATTGCATGGAAGCTTTGGATGAAGACTTCTGCCGGCTTCGATGAGGACTTCTCCCGGCTTCTTTGAGGATGGATGTCGGAACTTAAAAACTGTAAGTGGATCTTCAGGGGTTAGTGTTAGGGTTTTTTAAGGGTGTATTGGGTGGGTTTTAGTTTTAGATTAGGGTTTGGGCAGCAATAGAGATAAATGCCCTTTTAAGGGCAATGTCCATCCAATTGCCCTTTTCAGGGCAATGGGAAGCTTAGGTTTTTATTTAAGTTAGGTTTTTATTTGGGGGGGGTTGGTTGTGTGGGTGGGGGGTTTTACTTTTAAGGGCTATTTATAGTTTATTGTAGGTTAAGGGTTTTTATTTGGGGGGGGGGGGGCGTTTTATTTTCATAGGACTCTTAGATTAGGTGTAATTAGTTTAAATATTTGATAACTTCTTTCTTATTTTGTGTAACTTAGTGTATTTTTTTTGTAACAATGTTTGTTATTTTTTGTAGCTTAGTTGTTAGTTTTTTGTAACTTTGTAGATTTAAATTATTTGAGTAGGGTTAGGTGTTTAAATATATAATATAGTTAATTTAATTTGTAGTTTAATGTAATTTTAGTATAACAGTTTAGGGTAGATTAATTATTAGTTTAATATAGTTTAATGTAATTTTAGTATAATAGTTAGGGTAGGTTAATTATTAGTTTAATTTAAATCTAAAGGTAAGTTTAAATTTATTATAAGATAGGGATGAGTTAATATTTAATATAAAGTTAGCGGGTTGTTAGGTTTGGGGTTAATAGTTTAATTTAGTTTATGGCAATGTGGGGGGCTGGCGGTTTAGGGGTTAATATGTTTAGTAAGTGCTAGTGATGTGGGAGGCCAGGGGTTTAGGGGTTAATACATTTATTTAGTTGCGGTGGGCTCCGGGAGCGGCGGGATAGGGGTTAATAACTTTATGTAGGTGGTGGCGGGGTGGTAGATTAGGGGCTAATAAGTATAATGTAGGTGGCGGTGGTGTAGAGGGTGGCAGATTAGGGGTGTTTAGACTCGGGGTACATGTTACGGTGTTAGGTGTAAACATAACTTTTATTCTCCCATAAAAATCAATGGGATATCGGGCAGCAGCGAACATAAGCTTTCGCTGCTTTCAGACTCTCATTGATTCCTATGTCTTCCGTGGCCTCCAGGGCGACAGATTGAAAAGCAGGTACGCTGGGCCGGAATAGTAGCAAGCATACCTGGTAGATATTTGTTAACTAGTAAAAGTAGTCAGATAGTGCCGAATTTGCATTCTGAACATCTTTAATGACGTAAGCATCGATCTGTGTCGGACTGAGACCGGCGGATCGTATGTTACGTCACAGATTTCAACTTTTGCCGGTCTGTAGGATTTGATAACTAAGGGGAATCAAGCTCTCCAAAATTACGCTTCAGAATTTCCACATATTTGCGGTTGACGGCTTTATAAGTAGGCCTCATGATCTCTGGTTAATTAATTAAAGTGCAACCACAAGCTCTGATAGCATTAAGCAGCCACTTGTAATGGCTGGATATTTAACATGCACCCCAGAGGCATAACTAGAAACTACAGGGCCCAGTTGTAAGAAT
The DNA here is from genome assembly GCF_027579735.1 of Bombina bombina. Classification (NCBI taxonomy): domain Eukaryota; kingdom Metazoa; phylum Chordata; class Amphibia; order Anura; family Bombinatoridae; genus Bombina; species Bombina bombina. The sequence goes on along the minus strand of NC_069507.1, from coordinate 134,565,186 downwards.
CCGCCCCCCCCAAAAAAAACATTTAACACAGAGAAAAAAAAACATGTTTGTGTGTGCTGTGTACACACACATATATGTATTTAGGAAAGAAGTTGGAACCTTATATAGTGAAAGACAAAAATATGTCTACCTAAGTGTTTTGTCAATGTTAGTTAATATTAATAATATGAGTATCAATATCTGGAGTAAATGACTAAACACTTAAGGAGCAGTGCGTAAGCATAAAGGGTACTATATTTACAAAGTAGGACTATACTTGCTGGGTAAGCAAGTTAGTTCAAAAAGAAGAATGCTTATATACACTGATACACACTTGTGTTGATTTATTATGTTTATTACTGGAGCCTTGAAGCACAAAAAATAATACAAATTAAGATATAACCTTTATTTATAAAATTAAAAAGACAGCATTAAGTATGTTTGTATGCTGCCCTGAAAATGTTAAAAACACACTCCCTGTTTGTTATTCAGTATTCTGCATTAACAGTACTATGTGTAAGAAGCACTTAACGGAAAATCCTAAATCACAGATTTGATTACAGGCATAAATATATTTGAAACTGTAGTGGGTCTATGTGGCCTTGAGTCTGGCCTGTAACATAGATTCCACTGACTAATATTCATACATTTAATACATGTATTATATACCACTATGACCTATTATTGTTATTTTATTTTATTTTCAGCTCATAATTGAGCAACACGTGACCAAAAAAGTGTATGGCTCAGCTCACTGTTGTAGTTGGTATTACTTATAAATACCCACTTATCATTAGCTGCTGGGAAGTAGAACTAAACACAGTAGGATAATACTGAAAATAAGTGAAGATACCACTCTCTATAGTGTACGATTTTTGATTGTATATAACTATTCATAAAGGGCTGATCAATTAGTGTTGTGTGAGCATATCACTCAGTATAGTTAGGCCAAATAGTGGATAGTTAGATGTTTATAACTTCTAATATATTGCCAAACAAATGCTAATATTTAGTTGTGGTTATCTGTACCTTTAAATAATACAAGTAATGGTATCAAGAGTTGATAGCAATATATAAATTACTACAGTGTTAAAAGGATTCGTCTGGTGATAGCTGACATGATTCTAAGAATATTGTCAGTTGTATGCTAAGGCTAGATAGCAGTTTTACTACTGTAAGTATTTGGTATCACTCTATTCTAACAGCTGCATTGTCATAATGCTGACTTTCAACCTAATTTTATTACTGGTAATATGAATTATGTATTGTATATCCCTTTAAACTGGTAAGTTTGCTAGTGCACACTGCTGCTTAGATAAGCGGATCGTATAACCGCTAAGTATTAATTAATATCTTCCCTTCAGGAATTCATCCTGAGATACAGTGCTCATGCTAGTTACGGTACTAACAGCTTGAAAATTTTAAATATTTAAAAGTGAAGAAAAATATAAGGAGATATAACATACATTGAAATAACAGGAGTACTGGAATATAAAATTGTTATAAAAAAACATTCACTACACTCAAGTTACTCCTACAATTTATAAGGGTAAAGCATATGCTAAGCATTAAGCACTTTTTAGCACTATTAGACAATTTTTGTCTCTCACTTACTTCAACATTTGTTTGATTTTGAACTGGTCATTTTTTCAACTATGGATGATTTAAGAGATGACTGCTATGTACTAAGAGATTTTGATGATGACATCTCTGAAACTTACAAAGAAATCATTCACACTATTGACAGTTTATTCTTTGAAATTGATGCTCTGAGAAAAAGAGACATCAAATTGGACTTAGATATTAAGTCATTTAAAATATACAAGAATGACAAACGCATTCCCAGAGGTCTCCGCATTAGAAAATTCCCATCTTTTGCAACTTATGATATGGATTTTATCTCTAAATGGAATAACATCTTAGATGCATGCTCATTTGCCTTGATGGATTTGCTTATACAGCATAAGAAGCAACAAAGAGAGGACCTATTACAAGAAATGAAAGGGGTGCAGACAAACTAAAAGAATTCCAAGCTCATAAAGATTTCAAAGAATATTTTAAAAAATTTGAAAATACTATGCGCACATTCAAGCAGGAGATCTGGCAATTTAAATCTCGCAAAATGACCAGGGATAAAAGAGATTATGATATGAAACAAGTATATAGGTGGACACATGAAGAATACCCCAAAACAAAATCAAGATTTCAAAGAAGACAACAAAAAAGAACAGCAAAAGGAGAAAAGACAGTGACATTTTCTGATACCGAGTACGAAATAGATTCATCTGACAACGACATACAAATAGAGGAGGATATTCCAGCAGTTCTACAAGAACTTGAAGTACAACCTACTACTACACAGATGAATAAGGATTCAAAAAAACGAGGATCCACAGACTTTCCCAAAAAGAATAAAAAAACACATTGTGGCAGAAGAGGCAGAGGGAGAAAGCAGAGGCAGAAACTACAATCAAAGAAAGAAAAATCAAGAGAAGAAATATGTAACCATATCTCAGGGACACAACAGGCAGAAATAAAGAATGATATGTCTGTTTGCAATCTATCTAACATAACTCTGAGTGACACACAAATTCAATTACTGTCTAAAGGTTTAAACTTTGTGCCATCTGCTCACTTCAACCTCTTTGAAACTATATTGGATGTAAATAGCTTTGTTCGTAAACTTACTCTGAAAAAACATTTTTTTAATGCAGGTGAACAAATGACACAAACACAGGCTCAGTCATCCACCCCCAAAAACAAAACCACACAGGATATTGAGGAAACATTTGATTTCTCAGATCTTTGTGCGGTAAAAGATTTACAAGAACTAGCAGAAGAACACAAAGTTAGAGAACAAGAAGTGAAATATAGTCATTTAAAGAAAAAGAGCTCCTTTTACCCAGTGCATACCAGGTCAAAAGTCTTAGACATATTTAAAAAAACAGTAGAACAAAAACTTAGAGATTTATCTGAAAAACATTAAAAAAAACAACAAAAAAAGAATATTCAAATTTAAGCAACAAAGAAAGAACAGCCTTGAAAACACTAAAAGATAACGAAAAAATCATGATTCGCCCATCTGACAAAGGGGGAAATGTGGTTATCTTAAATACTAGTGACTATCTTAAAGAGGCTCAAAGACAACTAACTGATCAGGAGGTATATTTAAAATTAAAAGATAATCCAACAAGGGAATTTAGAAAGGAATTAATGAAAATTACAAAAAAAGCTAAACTAGACAATATAATTACGCCATCTCTTGAAGAGGTATTGACACCCAGTAATTCAGTTATTCCAATTTTTCATTATTTTCCAAAACTACACAAAAATCCAACATGTCCTCCTGGACGTCCAATAATTGCAGGGATTAATTCCCTTAACGAACCCTTATCAGATTTTGTAGATACATTCTTACAGCCCTTAGTTAAGAATCTTCTTAGCTATGTACAAGATAGTACAGCCTTGCTGAATAAATTACAAAATATTACATGGAAAGATAACTACAGATTCTTAGTAGTAGATGTATCTTCTCTATACATTTGTATAGAGCACAATATAGGAATTAAAGCAATTGAATTTTGTCTGGATTATCTCAGCGATTATGACTCGGCCATTAAGGCATTTTTATTAAATGCCATTGAATATCTTCTTACCCACAATTTTTTTATGTTTGGTTTGGATTTCTTTCTCCAAAGACGTGAAACAGCGATGGGGGCCAAGTTTGCCCCATCATACGCCAACCTTTTTATGGGTTGGTGGGAGCTGTTCCATGTCTTTGGAGAAAGAAATCCGTTCAGGAATAAGGTCATACATTTTTTTAGATATATAGATGATCTGCTTTTTATTTATGATGGGGATACAACAGAAACTGAAGCTTTCTGTCAATATCTAAATGATAATGATTGTGGATTAAAATTTGTGGGAGAACATAATCCGAATAACATTAACTTTTTGGATATTAAACTCCAAGTTGACACAGAAGAAAATAAAATTTGTACCACACTATATAGGAAGCCCACTGCAGGGAACACGATACTACAATACAATTCCTGTCACCCCAGACATGTCCTAAAAGGCATTCCAAAGGGGGAATATATAAGGGCTAGAAGAAACTGATCGAATGACGAAGATTACAACAAACAATGTCAAATTATAACTGAAAGATTAAAACAGAGAGGTTATAATGAAAATGTACTAAATAAAGCACAAGAGAGTGTACAACTTACAACTAGGAAGGATTTACTGACATACAAGACTAAGGGAGTTAATAAAATACAACAAGACACACCAAAGTTTATTACCACATATAGCACAGACTTTAAAGAGATCAGTAAAATCATAAAAGAAACTATTCCAATTTTACATTCTGACCCTATCTTGAAACAAATCACTAGTGAGGGTATAAATTTAATATCAAGAAGAGGTAAAACTTTATCAAACTTTTTATCTCCATCAAATTTGCCAAACAAACAGAATAAGTGTTGATTAAAAGAGAGAAAGGGTTTTTTCAAATGCAGAAGAAAACACAATTTATGCTTACCTGATAAATTTATTTCTCTTGTGGTGTATCCAGTCCACAGATCATCCATTACTTGTGGGATATTCTCATTCCCAACAGGAAGTTGCAAGAGGACACCCACAGCAGAGCTGTAATATAGCTCCTCCCCTAACTGTCATAGCCAGTCATTCGACCAAAAACAAGCCGAGAAAGGAGGAACCATAGGGTGTAGTGGTTACTGTAGTTTAAATTTAAAAATTACCTGCCTGAAAATGACAGGGCGGGCCGTGGACTGGATACACCACAAGAGAAATAAATTTATCAGGTAAGCATAAATTGTGTTTTCTCTTGTAAGGTGTATCCAGTCCACGGATCATCCATTACTTGTGGGATACCAATACCAAAGCTAAAGTACACGGATGAAGGGAGGGACAGGGCAGGAACTTAAATGGAAGGAACCACTGCCTGTAAAACCTTTCTCCCAAATATAGCCTCCGAAGAAGCAAAAGTATCAAATTTGTAAAATTTTGAAAAAGTATGAAGCGAAGACCAAGTCGCCGCCTTGCAAATCTGTTCAACAGAAGCCTCATTTTTAAAGGCCCAAGTGGAAGCCACAGCTCTAGTGGAATGAGCTGTAATCCTTTCAGGAGGCTGCTGTCCAGCAGTCTCATAGGCTAAGCGGATTAAGCTTCTTAGCCAAAAAGAAAAAGAGGTTGCCAAAGCCTTTTGACCTCTCCTCTGTCCAGAGTAGACAACAAACAAAGCAGATGTTTGACGAAAATCTTTAGTAGCTTGTAAGTAAAACTTTTAAGCACAGACCACGTCCAGATTGTGTAACACAAGGATGGAACCACAATCTCTTGATTGATATTCTTGTTAGATACCACCTTAGGTAAGAACCCAGGTTTGGTACGCAGGGCTACCTTATCCGTATGAAAAATCAGATAAGGAGAATCACATTGTAAGGCAGATAGCTCAGAGACTCTACGAGCCGAGGAAATAGCTACCAAAAAAAAAAAGAACTTTCCAAGATAAAAGTTTGATATCTATGGAATGAAGAGGTTCAAACGGAACTCCTTGAAGAACCTTAAGAACCAAGTTTAAGCTCCATGGTGGAGCAACAGGTTTAAACACAGGCTTGATTCAAACTAAAGCCTGACAAAATGCCTGAACGTCTGGAACATCTGCCAGACGCTAGTGCAAAAAAATAGACAGAGCAAAAATCTGTCCCTTTAAGAAACTAGCTGACAATCCTTTTTCCAAACCTTCTTGGAGAAAAGATAAAATCCTAGGAATCCTGACCTTACTCCATGAGTAACCCTTGGATTCACACCAATAAAGATATCTACGCCATACCTTATGGCAAATTTTCCTAGTGACAGGCTTTCGTGCCTGTATTAAGGTATCAATAACTGACTCGGAGAAGCCACGCTTTGATAAAATCAAGCATTCAATCTCTAGGCAGTCAGCCTCAGAGAAATTAGATTTGGATGGTTGAAAGGACCCTGAAGTAGAAGGTCCTGTCTCAGAGGCAGAGACCATGGTGGAAAGGATGACATGTCCACTAGATCTGCATACCAGGTCCTGCGTGGCCACGCAGGTGCTATCAGAATCACCAATGCTCTCTCCTGCTTGATCTTGGCAATCAGTCGAGGGAGCAGAGGAAACGGTGGAAACACATAAGCCAGGTTGAAAGACCAGGGCGCTGCTAGAGTATCTATCAGTGTCGCCTTGGGATCCCTGGACCTGGATCCGTAACACGGAAGCTTGGCGTTCTGGCGAGACGCCATGAGATCCAGTTCTGGTTTGCCCCAACAGAGAATCAGTTGTGCAAATACCTCCGGATGGAGTTCCCACTCTCCCGGATGAAAAGTCTGACGACTTAGAAAATCTGCCTCCCAGTGCTCTACACCTGGGATATGGATAGCTGATAGGTGGCAAGAGTGAATCTCTGCCCAGTGAATTATTTTTGAAACTTCTAACATCTCTAGGGAACTTCTTGTTCCCCCTCGATGGTTGATGTAAGCTACAGTCGTGATGTTGACCGACTGAAATCTGATGTACCTCAGAGTTGCTAACTGAGGCCAAACCTGAAGAGCCTTGAATATCGCTCTTAGTTCCAGAATATTTATTGGAAGGAGAGACTCCTCCTGAGTCCACGATCCCTGAGCCTTCAGGGAGTTCCAGACTGCACCCCAACCTAGAAGGCTGGCATTTGTTGTTACAATAGTCCAATCTGGCCTGCGAAGGTCATACCTTTGGACAGATGGACCCGATATAGCCACCAGGGAAGAGGATCCCTGGTCTCTTGGTCCAGATTCAGTTGAGGGGCCAAATCTGTTGAGAGTTGCAAGAGAATGACTGGCTATGACAGTTAGGGGAGGAGCTATATTACAGCTCTGCTGTGGGTGTCCTCTTGCAACTTCCTGTTGGGAATGAGAATATCCCACAAGTGATGGATGATCCGTGGACTGGATACACCTTACAAGAGAAACATATGCAAGACTTGCAATCATGTGATTGAAGGTGACAAATTAATTTCGAATGTCACTCAACAAGAATACAATATTAGATATTATATTAATTGTGCAACTATGCATGTAGTTTATCTGCTTAGATGTGAACAATGTAATTTAGAATATGTTGGAAAAACAAAACGTAGTTTGAAAGATAGATTCCTACAACACCTAAGATCTATAGAGGATGATGACACGGATACGCCGGTATCCAGGCACTTCAAAACGTATCACAACTCTGATGTTTCACTTCTCAAAATTCAGGGTATAGATCATGTCCCCATATGGGAACAGGGAGGGGACAGGGAGAATAAGTTAAATAAACGTGAAGTATTCTGGATATTCACATTAAATACATGTACCCCCCTAGGTCTAAATATTAGAAGAGATTTGGATCTCTTTGTCACATAAACATCAACTTGAAATAATAAAACTTATGTAAATATTATTTCACAACATCTACAAAATTAGCTTTATCTATTGTAGTAGCTTTGGAATCCTGTAATATTGTACCTTAATCTTTTTTAAGTCCTAAATTGATAAAATAAATCTTTATCACAGAATTTCTGGAAAAATTCTAAATATAATAATACTATAGTTATTTATCTATCTTTGTCTGTGATGTTGTTGCATTTACATATTTATTTTATTTAGAAACTGACAACTATAAAAAAAATTTGAATGTACCACAAATACTTGATCAGAAGATCAAAATGTATAAATAAGTAACAACTTGATCAAGACATGTTCCTCCACAAATATCCTTTAGTGAGATTATAGGAAAAATCAAAAATCAAACATGAAATATCACAGACTTGCAGGCCCATTTATCAAGCTCCGTACGGAGCTTGAAGGGCCGTGTTTCTGGCGAGTCTTCAGATTCGACAGAAACACAACTTATGAAGCAGCGGTCTAAAGACCGCTGCTCCATAATCCTGTCCGCCTGCTCTGAGCAGGCGGACAGGTATCGCCGGAAATCAACCCGATCGAATACGATCGGGTTGATTGACACCTCCCTGCTGGCGGCCGATTGGTCGCGAGTCAGCAGGGGGCGGCGTTGCACCAGCAGCTCTTGTGAGCTGCTGGTGCAATGTTAAATGCGGAGAGCGTATTGCTCTCCGCATTTAGCGAGGTCTTGCGGACCTGATCCGCAGTGTCGGATCAGGTCCGCAAGACCTTTGATAAATTGGGGCCTAAGTCAGAAATGTATTTCAACAAATGATTCTGAGAGAACATAAAGTGGGGGAGTAAATTAAATGTAACGCAACATAAGTACTCTATATAATTAAGTCAGAAAAGTATTTCAACAAATGATCCTGAGAGAACATAAAAATATAATGCAACATAAATACTCTGTCTTAAATTACATCTATATATGTTTATCTCCGTTGAATATGGTATATTCCATAAAGATTTATTTCTTATAAATGACTAGTGCTGTTTATCAAAAAAAATTCTAAGCACATGAGGGATATTTCTAAATGTGTAATCCTATATACATAATAAGGAGATAATATTTAAACAAAATCTGTTTTTTAACAAATGTCTGTTGAAGAACAAAGTGAGAGTTAACACAGTGTCCATATAATAAAATTGTACTGTTTCTTTAACAAGCAAGCTTTAAATTGTAGCGCAAACAGACCACACACATGCAGTGATCAAGTGCTAGTCATGCACGAAACAAGTCTGCGTGAGGTCTGAACGCTGGCATTGTGTTTTTAGTGCTATTTACAGCTGCTATTGCTGTCATGTTTTTACCCTGTTATCAATAAACATCTAGTTTTTATACTATCTTTAAGGAGTACTTTTTTGCACTAAAGGCGCCCACCCACCTTGGATATCTATGTATATATATATATAGATAGATAGATAGATAGATAGATAGAGAGAGAGAGGGAGATTGAGAGATAGAGATGATAGAGATAGAGATGGAGAGTAAGGGGTATGTGTCAAGCGCTGTCTAACACCTGGAGTATGTTTTTCCAGATAAAAGGAATATGGGATACCCTAAAGCAGCTTTATTCTGTTAGGTTTACTTGATACCACTAACAAGTATGAGAAGTGAAATGAAAAATAAGGAAAAGGAGAAGCGCTAACGGGTCCCAGATGACCAGTGGAGAGAAATCCACTATTAATTTAATAAACTATAGTAATTAATTAGGTCACTAGAACTCAGCACATCAGCGCTGTTTTTTAAAAAAAAACAGTGACTTCAGCCAGTGTTTATTGATTTCAACACTCATTAATGGTTAAAATATACCACATATGAATATTGCTCATGACTATTTATAGTTTTAAGTATTCCTTATATGACATCTAACTATTCAGAGCAGTGTAACCCAATACTCACTAATGGTCAACATATACCATATATGAATATTGCTCAGTACTATTTATAGTTCTAAGAACCAAATATACTACAACAATTAATTACTATAGTTTATCAAGTTAATAGTGGATTTCTCTCCACTGGTCATCTGGGACCCATTAGCACTTCTTCTTTTCCTTCTTTTTCACACACACACACACACACACACACACACACACACACACATATATATATATATATATGAGTGAGAGAGTGAGAGAGAGAGAGAGAGAGAGAGAGAGAGAGAGTGAGAGAGAGAGTGAGAGAGAGAGAGTGAGAGTGAGAGATTCTTTTTACATAGCAATACCACTTCTGGAACCTCAGAATTATTTTATCTGCAGGAATAAAGCAATAAAGCATTCACAAATCTCTGCTGTGGTACTTGGCTGAGTAAAGCTCCTGCTAGTTTCTACTAACTCTGCCACATATGGCTGGCACTCTGCAAGAGCATCACATGGCCAGCCATGCTGTACAACTGAATATATCTGACAAGCAGTGAGTTCAAGTCCACCACCTGAGCATTGTCCTTTGCTGACAAGGCAGATTGATTCCGGGTCCAACAACGTGACCTCAAGTTCAGTCACTTTCTATCACTCAGGCAGTTGTGACATATCCAAGGATACACTTCAAGGATCCCCCCACTAGGATTATCACTTCAAGATTGTGTTTAGGAGTACTTCGTTCACTTGATCATTGAGACTTTACAGATATTATTTGTACACTTATACACAGTTTTTTTTATTATAATTTTCAATACCAGGAGGGATAGAATACTTTGAGGCGGTGATCACCCAGTGCACTCACATTTATGTTTATGCTCATGAGTTATCTGCTTAATTTATTGTGTTTTTAATGTTTTATTTATGTCATTATTTACCTTTGTCAAAGTTTACCTGTATTAAATAATCTGTTTTTTTAGATCCACTTTTAAGTTGTTTTTAGATAGTCTCTCATATGAGATTGTTTAGAGCATGTTTTATAAGGTCTATATTTAGCTAATAGCGGCCACCTACCACACTATTAATCCCTGATTGCTTACTTTAGCCTTTGGCGCTCCTATTTGTGTCTCTTATTCTGTATACAGTGTCCCAGCTCACTTACTTCTGGTGTAGATTAAAAGTAACCCACTGCTCCTACCAACAATCAATTAAATAACATTTATTAAAATAAAAGAACATGTTATATTCAAAGGGTTGCATTTGACCCTAGAGCAATAAAGCCGCAAAATGCTTCTCAGTTGTATAAGCTGTTTCTTTAGACATATGAACATGATATGCCTGAGTTTAATAATAATAATTAAATATGTGCTAGGTTCTGTGCCCATAGGCATCAGAACAATTCTCCTATTGGAGCCTATGGAAGCCCAAAAACGACATGCATTACACTCAACCTATAATATCAGTGCAAATTTGCTTGCGCTGGTATGATGAGTGGAGTGCAAATATCGCGCTCGCGAAAATGCAATTTTGGGCTCCACTAGTAAACTAGGTCTTAAAGGGATATTAAACAGTAAATAAATGATAAATATAATGATGTATTCAAAACAAAGATTAGCCTGAGAATAATATGTAGATGTATTTTGTTTTATGATATTAATTAAATATTGAAAACATAAGTATAAAGGTTTAGTTTCTATAAAGTATTTTATAGTACTTTAAAATAATTGGTGCTCCCATATTGGAACCTAGGTTTTCCCCTTATCTATCTCTTCTGCTGGGGACCAGTATGAAACAGGCAATGAAAGAGAATGTGCAAACAAGACTGTTTGGAATTCAGGATTGTTAAAGTAACAGCTTAACAGGATTTCAACACAATCTTGTATGCACTCTATTTTATTGCCTGGTTTACATTTGTCCTAAACTGTTCACAGCATAAAAGATAGGTAAGGGTTTAATCTAGGTTTCAATATGAAGGTACCCTTTACTTTATGGAAATTAAAGGAAACTGAAGAATGCAATAATTTTTAGTTAAATAACAGGAACAAGGGGACAAAATAAATAACATAAACGGCAAATACTTTTTTGTGCTACACATAATTAAACATTTTATTTTACAGCCTCAAACAGTTTAATGTCCCTTTAAATTTTATATTATGCAAATATAAGAAAGATATTTTACCGCTAACTGCATATTCTAATAATAATAAAAATAATAATAATAATAATAAAATGCTGGTTTGTCTTTTTTATTATTATTTTTATTATTTTATTATTTTTCAAGAAATCTACACCAGAATGCAACTTATTTTGTCCTGGTCCTATTAGTTATCTGTATAACGTGATACTGGAAAGGTTGTGAATTCTATTCTCCTGAAATTTTGATTTCCTCCAGTGTCTGTAACTCTCTCAAGAATATTCTGTTTGATGTTTCTTAACCAATGCATATTCACTTCCCTGTCCTACCCCAAAGCCATATGCATTAAAAATAACTTTGTCATGGGGGATTTCATCAAAGATGTCTGGAAATCTAAATAAATAATGTTATATGCATCACCATTATAAGCTTTATAGCCTCCTTTCTGACATCAGGATGATAAACTTGGCACATTTTCGCTATCAATCTCTTGTCATATTATTTATTTGCCTCAAACTTGAATGCGAGAAAAGTTTCTATTTTCTCTTTTAATTAATATCTATTGACACCATTTATTCAAGCTTTATAATTACATGCTTTTACAATTCATCTTAGCAGGTGTGAATAAAACATGTCATAATTTGCAGTGTTAAAAAATCACTAGAGGCAGAAAAACCTTTGTCACTTTGTTGCATGTCACGGCATATATGTGACAAATGAATACAAAAGATTAAAAAAAAAACACATAGTACATAGTTCTACTGATAATGTTTAATTCAATGTTTAACTTCCAAATGATTTGAGATCTCTTTGTATTTTCTCTTAAAGGAAAATGGAAATCAGATTTTCCTGGGAGTAGGTGTAATACATTTTAAGACCATGGATGTCTACAGGAGCAGACTTGGGTACATATTTAGAGTCCATCTTGGGTACATATTTAGGGCAAAGAGAACCCGACAACTGAATTTAACCACATGAACCCCACCGACAGGAGCGAGTATGCTGTTCATTGAGAGGTGGCTGTGAGGGAGTTAATTTGATACACTGAAAAGGTGAAGTCTCCAATTTGTATATCTTTGGTCACTTTGTTGAGGACCTTTTGGTGACTTTGAGAGATAGCTTTAATTATTCATTGAAACTTTAGTGGACACGTCATTGAGACATTGTGAAATCCTCTTGGTGATTAACAATAATTGTACAGGTATTTTCTGGTGATACCACATTTAGTTTAATCACTCAAACATGCAAGTAAACACTACCATGGACAACTCTATTCACTTATGTCAGCTACAGTACGCAGTGGAAATTCTAATAAATTGGAACGTAAATTTTCTGAGGAGAAGAATAATTTCATATTCAGGCGCAATGATATAAAGTGCCATGAGGCGGTGAGATATTAAAAAAGGGATCATTCACCATATTGAAAAAGCTGAAGAAATATTCCAAGAAGCTGACATCAGTGTTTAAAGGCAGCATCGCATAGAGGGGTTTTACAATACATCTCAATGGGTGGTGATGCTAGCGATATATTCCAAGCAGCATTGACACCTACATTGACAATGTAAAGTGAAGGATCTCTTTTACATATATCACACAACCAAGTAAAGTACCACAGTCTACAAGAATAACCCCTAATCTTCAATAACCCCCATCGCTATTAACCCCTACAATATTTAATCCTTAACAGATAACCCATAACCAAAGACCCCCTAAAATAAAAAAGAACATTACCAAAAATAAAAAACCCAACCAGTAAAAGTCCTATCCTAAAACTAAAGTACCCATAACCCCCCCCCTAAAACCCGTTTAATAAAACTAAAATAAAAAACTATATTTAAAAAAAAAAACGAATGTAAAAAAAATATATAAATATATATCTTCCAAAAAATGCTGTGAGAAGGGCATTTATTGGATAGTGCCCTGAAGTAATTTAGCTCTTTTGCCACAAAACATCTCTAAGAAAAATCAATCTAAAAACCATATCCTAAAAAAAAAACAGTCACAGCTAATTGTCAGTTTTGTTGTCAGACACTTACAATCTCCTTTTCTTCTAGGAAGAAATTTACGGATCAGAAATGTTGGGTTGCCACCTATTTGTCCTATTGACTTGGTTTGGCTTGCTACTATACATCTACATCTTTTCCTCTAACAAATTGGGGCCCCATTTTATTGGTCCATTTTGGGTCATCTGTCAAGTTAACCCTGTATAGGACCAGCTTTGTTCACCATTGTTTATGTCTATTACAGGTCTCCTTCTTTAAACCTGCTCTTCAAAGCTTCCCTCCAAAGTTTTTTAAAAAAAGGTCAGCCAAAATATGACATTTTCTGCATTCTCAACTCCTGTCATAGTATAATTAAGTACTTGGTGGACTGGAAGGGGTATTTGGTTTCTTAAAGTTCTTGGGTCTCAGGCCTGTAACCTTCATGCCCTTTCCCTTAAGATGCTTGTACATTCCCGAGAGTGCACTTCTCTCTATGTGTATTATGTCTCCCTAAGGTAAAAAGGGGCAACCAGACGTACACTCCTTGCTCAGAGTGCTTAGAGGAATATGGCTACACCTCACTGATGAGGCCCAATAAAGACTGAATGATTGTGCCATGTTACTTGTTCAGAAATGAATTGCCTGGTATTTTATTGCTGTACTTACCATAATAGTTCTTCTTTTTGAAAAGCATTACTGGGTCAAAAATAGGCTGCACCCAGATGGTAAATCACAATAGAACAAGCTAACAAGTTATTAAGCTTATTGTTTGTTCCTGAAAGGGCTTTTTTCTCTGTGTGTATTGTGCCTTCCCTAAAGTGGTCAATACTTAAGGCTCATCTGAAGAAGCCCCATCAGTGTGGCCTTTTTTTGAAGAGGTGGTAATGGGATGCAGCTGTTTGTTTTTGTTTACTGGGTGGCTTGGTTACACTTCACATCAATTTTTGGTACAGACTATGGTCATCTTTGAACTTTTTCCTGGGTTTTCTGTTCATTGTTTGACATTGGCTTTGTTCCTGACTATTCTACTATCTACTGACTTTGTCCTGCTAAATCTGATTGTTGTTGACGTTGACCTAACCAACAACTACTCTACTGCCTGATTTCTGTTTCTGACCCATCTAGTCTGACAATGCTACTTTTTGTAAAGTCATGTCCTGGGATTTATTCAGTGTGCGCAGTGTGTCTGCTCCTATTTTCACTAGTTAGTTTCTGGGTCTTAACCTGGACTGCCAATTGCTTCAGTCTGGCATACTCTTCTTAAACATTTTCTCTAAAAGAGTTCACAAAACCTAAAGAGATGTTTAGCATATTCACTGAGATTCCTTTATATTATGACTGGTTGGTAATATACACAACATTATCTTGTCCCACATATTGGCCTAAATTACAAGTGGAGCATAAAAATGGTAGCTCTATGGTGCACTTTTTAATTCCATATTACAATTTGAAAGCAAAATGTTAACACTCGAATGCCTCAGGAGCGCTATCATCTGGAGGTCAGATAGCATGGCTGTGCTAAATCCCTCACCTAATAGACGTATATAGAGTGTGCTACAAATCTCAGGTCTGACTTTCACTTCAGAGTTTTTCTTCCAAGATTTCGATAGAGCATGCCATTTTAAACAACTTTACAATTTACTTTTATTATCTAATTTGTTTTGTTCTTTTTGTATCCTTTGCTGAAAAGCATACCTAGGTAGGCTCAGGAGCACATATACATGTCATGTTATTTGCTCACCCACGTGTATTGCTGCATCTTCAACAAAGGATACTCAGCGAATGATGCAAATTATATAATAGAAGTAAATAAGAAAAATTTTAAAATTTTATGCTCTCTGAAAAATGAAAGAAAAACTTTGTGTTTCATGTCCCTTTAAGGAATAGCATCCTTCCTTAGTATTTCTTGGGGAGCTGTTTTTTTTTTGTTTTTTTGTTTTTTAAATGACAAGATAGGTCATAAACATGATGCATACAATCTTGCTTAAAGGGACATTAAACACTAAATACACGCTAGATAGAATGATGCATTTAAAGAAAAGATTAGTCCATGACTGACATGTAGAAGTATTTTTTAAAGTTTCATTAGTTGTTTAAAAAGTGACAAAATAAGTGTAAAGTTTTAGTGTATATAAAACACTGGGAGCTGCCATGTTGTAACTTGTGTTACCTTCTCTGCTGTGGCCAATTAGGGTCAGCTATAAATAGGTCACTAGAGTGTGCAGCCAATGGTTGTGCTGGATTTAACAGTGTTCTGCACTTCCATTTCTAACAGGAACTGAAAATCTCCCAATTTCAGAATGGAATTACAGACAAAGAGGACAAAATAAATAATGAAAGTATATTGCAGAGTTGTTTTATTATATACAATTTAAAATGTTATATTACCATCTCAAAGTGTTTAATGTCCCTTTAATTTTGTGAGGGAAGGCAGAGTGACAAGGGCAACAGGGCAGAACGCTCAAACAGAGAAAATCCTGCAATATTCAGGGCAGTTGGGAGATGTAGAATAGAAAGAGACAGCTTCCTAAGATCATGATAACTGAAATTACCAGGAATATGATGATTTTATTTATTTTCGTTTGTGAATACTAACAGGGTCACATGATTCTAGACTAGCTTAGAAAATGTAAATCGCTATAGCTCATGAAGTATGCTATGCCATGGATGATTTGTGTAAGTTAATAGAGACACCTGAGACTTTACCTAAAAAAAATAATAAATATATATATATATATATATATATATATATATGGACCTTCACAAATTAAGTGCTTCAGTTTTAACTTATAGCAAATAACCCCAATTTGATGCTTATTTGCTTATTTGCTTTTTGGAGAGGTTTTAAAAGGATATTAAACACCCATTGCTTTTGCACAAAAATTGTACCACGATCCCTTGAGGGGTGATAAATAAAATTATGTTACCTGCAAATAAAATATAATCTTTAGGAAACTTTCAACAGTTACAGATTTTATTTTATTTTTTGGCTTTTCTAGGGAATGTGGGACAAAACACAATTTTTACACAAAAGCATGAGGTATTAAATGTCCCTTTAAATTCATTTTTGGATGGTAAGATCCATGCCAGGATTTTGGATTCCCCCTTTTGAAACATCATAGGTACATTTGTTTGGGTGATTTTACTCACCCAAGCTGAAGAAGAATTCTTAAATCTTTACCTGTTATAGTCTTTAAAGGTTTAGTCTGAAACCTGTTTTAAGTGGTAGATAATAGCATCTATCTGATGACCCTGTAGACTTTAAAATTATTCTATAGAAATTGAGTAAGTCAGGTAATCATAACCCTGCATATAGAGCATAAGGGTTTAAAAGATATACATTTACAGATTTGACAAAAACTATTACCATAACTCTGTGAGCTTAGACAGCTTATAGGACAATGTGGGGTATATTACAAAATAATCTATACAGCTTAACTCTGAAATAATGAAAAGAACAAACAGTGTAGAGTAGAACACATGAGTTGAGGAAATAAAATAGAAAAGATTAGAGTTTCATAAAAAAAGATAATCAGTTGCACAGCCAAAGAAATCAAGGACATCAAAGAGGAAATTGAAAAGTTAAAATTGGTGAACTATCTAGGCAGCTGGTGCATGAAAGATATATATAGAAGTGAGAAGATAAGTGGTATACAGCATGAGACCTCAAGCAAAATAGTAATGGAAGATAGAAATTCTAAATTTGACATTGGCAAGACACACTTGCTTTGTGACCTGCAGTGCACTGCACAGGACATACAAAAAAGAAATACTATTGCTGGGAAAGCAGAGAACGATAGGTAAAACTACAGATTTATATACATGCATTGCACAGACTTATGTGCAGCTTAATGGAAATATGGTCACATTTTTGATGTCTGAATAAAAAAACAATTTGACAGACAAACAGATATATAGATATATAGATATACAGATAGATAATGGATAAATGCATTAGATAGATACAATATATATAGTATATTTGCCACAGTCTTAAATGAAAATTCACAGACCAACATACTTCAGCTGCCCACAGCCCTCTACAACCAGGTAGCCTCTAGAAGATAGTTATCTCATTATATTCTACCCTGTTATTACTAATGTGTGTGTTGTAATATGTATTGGCTATAATTTGTATTCTTTATTTTAAGTGCATATTGGAGCATATTGATGGACCATATATCTTGCTTGTTTCTTGTTTAATGGTTTTATTTCCCTCAACGGATACCTCT